>NC_041390.1:430283698-430413852 GCF_002162155.2 Triticum dicoccoides
TCCAAGTCCTTTGGATCATGTTTGTTCCAAAAATCACGTTCCCGAAGGTTTCATTCCGTTTTGGACTCCGTTTGATATTCTTTTTCTGCGGAACTCTGAAATAGGTAAAAAAACATCAATTCTGGGCTGGGCATCCGGTTAATAGGTTAGTCCCCAAAATAATATAAAAGTGTATAATAAAGCCCAATAATGTCCAAAACAGGATATAATATAGCATCGAACAATAAAAAATTATAGATACGTTGGAGACGTATCAAGCATCCCCAAGCTTAATTCTTGCTCGTTCTCGAGTAGGTAAATGGTAAAAACAGAATTTTTGATGTGGAATGCTACTTGGCATAATTTCAATGTAATTCTCTTAATTGTGGTATGAATATTCGGATCCGAAAGATTCAAGACAAAAGTTCAATATTGACATAGAAATAATAATACTTCAAGTGTACTAACTAAGCAATTATGTCTCTTCAAAATAACATGGCCAAAGAAAGTTATCCCTACAAAATCATATAGTCTGGCGATGCTCCATCTTCACCACACAAAGTATTTAAATCATGCACAACCCCGATGACAAGCCAAGCAATTGTTTCATACTTTTGGTGTTCTCAAACTTTTTGAATCTTCACGCAATACATGAGCGTGAGCCATGGACATAGCACTATATGTGGAATAGAATGATGGTTGTGGAGAAGACAGAAAGGGAGAAGATAGTCTCACATCAACTAGGTGTATCAATGGGCTATGGAGATGCCCATTAATAGATATCAATGTGAGTGAGTAGGGATTGCCATGCAATGGATGCACTAGAGCTATACGTATATGAAAGCTCAACAAAAAGAACTAAGTGGGTGTGCATCCAACTCTCTTGCTCACAAAGACCTAGGGCATTTTGAGGAAGCCCATTATTGGAATATACAAGCCAAGTTTTATAATGAAAAATCCCCACTAGTATATGAAAGTGATAACATAGGAGACTCTCATCTCTTGGATAGCTGCCCTACCTTAATCCTTTCTTTTGTAAGTATTACTCTCCCCTCCTCTCTCTTAACTTTGTAACTTTGTATTTCTTTGGTTCTGTGGTTTAATAAAACACTGTGAGGCTGTTGCCTTGCAGTACATAGTCAAAAAAAACATAGGAGACTCTCTATCATGAAGATCATGGTGCTACTTTGAAGCACAAGTGCGGAAAAAAGGATAGTAGTATTGTCCCTTTTTTATATATTTTTGGGCCTTCCTTTTTTATTTGTACTTTCTCTTTTTTGGGACAATACTCTATGAATGATGATCATCACACTTCTATTTATTTACAACTCAATGATTACAACTCGATACTAGAACAAAGTATGACTCTATATGAATGCCTCCGGTGGTATACCAGGATAGCAATGATGCATGAGTGACTTGTACGAAAGAATTATGAACGGTGGCTTTGCCACAACTAAAATGTCAACTACATGATCATGCAAAAGCAATATGACAATGATGGAGCGTGTCATAGTAAACGTAACGGTGGAAAGTTGCATGGTAATATATCTCGGAATGGCTATGGAAATGCCATGATAGGTAGGTATGGTGGCTGTTTTGAGGAAGGTATATGGTGGGTGTATGGTACCGGCGAAAGGTGCGCGGTATTGGAGAGGCTAGCAATGGTGGAAGGGCGAGAGTGCGTATAATCCATGGACTCAACATTAGTCATAAAGAACTCACATACTTATTGCAAAAATCTATTAGTTATCAAAGAAAATTACTACGCGCATGCTCCTAGGGGGATAGATTGGTAGGAAAATACCATCGCTCGTCCCCGACCACCACTCATAAGGAAGACAATCAATAAATAAATCATGCTCCAACTTCTTCCCATAACGGTTCACCATACGTGCATGCTACGGGAATCACAAACTTCAACACAAGCATTTCTCAAATTCACAACTACTCAACTAGCACAACTCTAATATCACCATCTCCATATCTCACAACAATTATCAAGTATCAAACTTCTCATTGTATTCAACACACTCATAAGAAAAAAAATTAATCTTGAATGCCTAACATAATTAAAGCAAATTACCACGCTGTTTTGTAGGACTCTCAAAATAATCTAAGTGAAGCATGAGAGAACAATAGTTTCTATAAAACAAATCCACCACTGTGCCCTAAAAGATATAAGTGAAGCACTAGAGCAAAAAACTATATAACTCAAAAGATATAAGTGAAGCACATAGAGTATTCTAAAATTTTCCGAATCATGTGTGTCTCTCTCAAAAGGTGTGTACAGCAAGGATGACTGTGGAAAACTAAAAAATAAAGACTCAAATAATACAAGATGCTCCAAGCAAAACACATATCATGTGGTAAATAAAAATATAGCTCCAAGTAAAGTTACCGATGGAAGTAGACAAAAGAGGGGATGCCTTCCGGGGCATCCCCAAGCTTGGGCTTTTAGGTGTCCTTAGATTATCTTGGGGTGCCATGGGAATCCCCAAGCTTAGGCTCTTTCCACTCCTTGTTCCAAAATCCATCAAATCTTTCACCCAAAACGTGAAAACTTCACAACACAAAACTTAAAGTAGAAAATCCCGTGAGCTCCGTTAGCGAAAAAAACACCACTTCAAGGTACTATAATGAACTCATTCTTTATTTATATTGGTGTTAAACCTAATTTATTCCAACTTATCTATGGTTTATAAACTATTTTACTAGCCATAGATTCATCAAAATAAGCAAACAACACACGAAAAACATAATCTGTCAAAAACAGAACAAGCTGTAGCAAGTTTTGGAACCCCAAAAATTCTAAAATAAATTGCTGGACGTGAGGAATTTATCTATTAATCATATTCAAAAATAATTAACTAAATATCACTTTCCAAATAAAAATGGCAGCAATTCTCGTGAGCGTTAAAGTTTCTGTTTTTTTACAGCAAGATTAAAAAGACTTCCCCCAAGTCTTCCCGACGGTTCTACTTGGCACAAACACTAATTAAACACAAAAAAACAACCAAAACAGAGGCTAGATAAATTATTTATTATTGAACAGGAGCAAAAATCAAGGAATAAAAATAAAATTGGGTTGCCTCCCAACAAGCGCTATCGTTTAACGCCTCTAGCTAGGCATAAAAGCAAGGATAGATCTAGGTATTGCCATCTTTGGTAGGCTATCCATAAGTGGCTCTCATAATAGATTCATATGGTAATTTAATTTTCTTTCTATGTAAGTGTTACATGCATTTCCTTAACAGAAATTGGAATCTAATATTCCCTTCCTTCATATCAATAATTGCACCAATCGTTCTAAGGTAAGCTCTACCAAGAATAATAGGAGATGAAGGATTGCAATCTATGTAAAGAAAAATCGGGCACATAATTCCTATTTGCAACAATAAGAACATCATTAATCCTTCCCATAGGTTTCTTAATAGTTGAATCTGCAAGGTGCAAGTTTAAAGAGCAATCATCAAAATCACGGAAACCTAGCAAATCACACAAAGTCTTTGGAATCGTGGAAACACTAGCACCCAAATCACACAAAGCATAGCATTCATGATCTTTAATTTTAATTTTAATAGTAGGTTCCCACTCATCATAAATTTTTCTAGGGATAGAAACTTCCAACTCAAGTTTTTCTTCATAAGATTGCATCAAAGCATCAACGATATGTTTGGTAAAGGCTTTATTTTGACTATAAGCATAAGGAGAATTTAGCACGGATTGTAACAAGGAAATACAATCTATCAAAGAGCAATTATCATAATTAAATTCGTTGAAATCCAAAATAGTGGGTTCATTGATATTTAAAGTTTTACCCTCTTCAATCCCACTTTTAACAATTTTAGCATCAAGATCTAAAGACTCCAAATTTTTGGAACGCCTTCTAGGTAAAGGTGGATCATATTCAGTCCCATCATTATCAAGATTTATATTGCAAAACAAAGATTTAATATGGGACACATCAATAACTTTTAGATCTTCATCTTTATTATCATGGAAACTAGAAGAACACGCTTTTATAAAGCAATCTTTCTTAGCACGCATCCTAGCGGTTCTTTATTTGCACTCAACAATGGAAATTCTCATGGCTTTGAGAGACTCATTGGTATCATGCTTAGGTGGAATAGATCTAAGTTTCAAAGAATCAATATCAAGACAAATTTTATCAACGTTCCTAGCCAACTCATCAATCTTAAGAAATTTTTCTTCAATCAAAGCATTGAAATTCTTTTGCGAAGTAATAAATTATTTAATATTTGATTCAAAATCAGAGGGTATCTTATTAAAATTTCCATAAGATTTTTTGTAGGAATTACCATAATTATTACAGGAATTACTAGGATATGGCCTAGGATTAAAGTTTCCTCTATACGCGTTGTTACCAAAATTATTCCCACCAACAAAATTCACATCCATAGATTCATTATTATTCTCAATTAAAGTAGACATAGTCATATTATTAGGATCAGAAGAAACACTTTTATTAGCAAATAATTTCATAAGTTCATCCATCTTTCCACTCAAAACATTAATTTCTTCTATCGCATGCACTTTCTTATTAGTAGATCTTTCAGTGTGCCATTGATAATAATTAACCATAATATTATCTAGGAGTTTAGTAGCTTCTCCTAAAGTGATTTCCATAAAAGTGCCTCCCGCGGCCGAATCTAAAAGATTTCTAGAAGCAAAATCCAATCCGGCATAAAATTTTTGTATAATCATCCATAAATTCAAAACATGTGTAGGGCAATTACGTATCATTAATTTCATCCTCTCCCAAGCTTGTGCAACATGTTCATGATCATGTTCATGATCAACATCCATAAAGGATTTTTCTGTTTGGACTCCGTTTGATATTCTGTTTCTTCGAAATACTGAAATAGGCAAAAAACAGCAATTCTGGGCTGGGCCTCCGGTTAATAGGTTAGTCCCAAAAATAATGTAAAAGTGGAAAATAAAGCCCAATATAGTCCAAAACAGTAGATAATATAGCATAGAGCAATCAAAAATTATAGATACGTTGGAGACGTATCAGATTTCTGGCGCTATTGCCGGGGAGTCTACGCAAAAAGTTAACATACCAAGTACCCATCACAATCCCTATCTCCCGCATTACATTAGTTGCCATTTGCCTCTCGTTTTCCTCTCCCCCACTTCACCCTTGCCATTTTATTCGCCCTCTCTTTCTCCTTCCCCTTCTCCTTCTCCGTTTACCTT
Organism: Triticum dicoccoides; assembly: GCF_002162155.2. Classification (NCBI taxonomy): domain Eukaryota; kingdom Viridiplantae; phylum Streptophyta; class Magnoliopsida; order Poales; family Poaceae; genus Triticum; species Triticum dicoccoides. Next base: position 430,288,901 of record NC_041390.1, read on the forward strand.
TTTCTCGCTTTCCTTTTGTTTGTTCGTGTGTTGGATTGCTTGTTTGTCGCGATGGCTCAAGATACTACCAAATTGTGTGACTTCACCAATACCAACAATAATGATTTTCTTAGCACTCCTCTTGCTCCTCTTGCCAATACTGAATCTTGTGAAATCAATACTGCTTTATTGAATCTTGTTATGAAAAATCAATTCGCCGGCCTTCCTAGTGAAGATGCCGCTAATCATGTGAATAGCTTCGTTGATTTATGTGATATGCAAAAGAAAAAAGATGTCGATAATGATGTCGTTAAATTGAAGCTATTTCCTTTTTCGCTTAGAGATCGTGCTAAAGCTTGGTTTTCGTCTTTGCCTAAAAATAGTATTGATTCTTGGAACAAGTGCAAAGATGCTTTTATCTCTAAGTATTTTCCTCCCGCTAAGATCATCTCTCTTAGAAACGATATTATGAATTTTAAGCAACTTGATCATGAACATGTTGCACAAGCTTGGGAGAGAATGAAATTAATGATACGTAATTGCCCTACTCATGGTTTAAATTTGTGGATGATTATGCAAAATTTTTATGCCGGATTGAATTTTGCTTCTAGAAATCTTTTAGATTTGGTCGCGGGAGGCACTTTTATGGAAATCACTTTAGGAGATGCTACTAAACTCCTAGATAATATTATGGTTAATTATTCTCAATGGCATACCGAAAGATCTTCTAATAAAAAAGTGCATGCGATAGAAGAAATCAATGTTTTGAGTGGAAAGATGGATGAACTTATGAAATTATTTGCTACTAAGAGTGTTTCTTCTGATCCTAATGATATGCCTTTGTCTACCTTGATTGAGAATAACAATGAATCTATGGATGTGAATTTTGTTGGTAGGAATAATTTTGGTAACAACGCTTATAGAGGGAATTTTAATCCTAGGCCATATCCTAGTAATCCTTCTAATAATTATGGAAATTCCTACAACAACTCTTATGGAAATTATAATAAGATACCCTCTGAATTTGAGAATAGTGTTACAGAGTTTATGAATTCACAAAAGAATTTTAATGCTTTGCTTGAAGAGAAAGTGCTTAAAATTGATGATTTGGCTAGGAACATTGATAGAATTTCTCTTGAGATTGATTCTTTAAAGCTTAGATCTATTCCTCCTAAGCATGATATCAATGAGTCTCTCAAAGCTATGAGAATTTCCATTGATGAGTGCAAGGAAAGAACCGCTAGGATGCGTGCTTCAAAAGATGCCTTTATTAGAGCATGTTCTTCCAATACCTATGAAAATCAAGATGAAGAAATAAAAGTTATTGATGTGTCCCCTATCAAATCTTTGTTTTGCAATATGAATCTCGATAAAACTGAATATGATCTTCCTTTACCTAGAAGGCGTTCCAAAAATTCGGAGTATTTAGATCTTTATGATGAAATTGATGAAAGTGGGATTAAAAGAAATAAAAATTTAGATGTTGCTAAACCCACTATATTGGATTTCAAGGAATTTAATTATGAAAGTTGCTCTTTGATTGATTGTATTTCCTTGTTGCAATCTGTGCTAAATTCTCTACATGCTTATAGTCAAAAGAAAGCCTTCACCGAACATATTGTTGATGCCCTGATGCAATCTTATGAAGAAAAACTTGAGTTGAAAGTCTATATCCCTACAAAACTCTATGATGAGTGGGAACCAACTATCAAAATTAAAATTAAAGATCATGAGTTTTATGCTTTGTGTGATTTGGGTGCTAGTGTCTCCACTATCCCCAAAACTTTGTGTGATTTGCTAGATTTCCGCGATCTTGATGATTGCTCTTTAAACTTACATCTCGCAGATTCTACTATTAAGAAACCTATGGGAAGGATTAACGATGTTCTTATTGTTGCAAATAGGAATTATGTGCCCGTAGATTTCATTGTTCTTGATATAGATTGCAATCCTTCTTGCCCTATTATTCTTGGTAGGCCTTTCCTTAGAATGGTTGGTGCGATTATTGATATGAAGGAAGGGAATATTAGATTTCAATTTCCATTAAAAAAGGGCATGGAACACTTTCCAAGAAAGAAAATAAAATTGCCATATGAAACCATCATGAGAGCCACTTATGGATTGCCTTCCAAAGATGGCAATACCTAGATCTATCCTCGCTTTTATGCCTAGCTAGGGGCGTTAAACGATAGCGCTTATTGGGAGGCAACCCAATTTTATTTTTTTGTTTTTTGTGTTTTTCTTCTGTTAGGGAATAAATAACCCATCTACCCTATGTTTGGATGTGGTTTTGTATTTAATTTAGTGTTTGTGCCAAGCTAGACCTATTGTATCTTCTTGGATGATAGTTATTTGATCTTGCTGTAATTTCCAGAAACTTTGCGTTCAGTGCCCGAATTACTAAAAATCATCAGAACGTGATAAAATACTGATTCCAATTTCTTCTGATCAATAAACAAATTATCTAGGTCTTATAATTTTGGTAGATTTTTTGGAGTTCCAGAAGTTTGCGTTAGTTACAGATTACTACAGACTGTTCTGTTTTTGACAGATTCTGTTTTTCGTGTGTTGTTTGCTTATTTTGATGAATCTATGGTTAGTAAAATAGTTTATAATCCATAGAGAAGTTGGAATACAGTAGGTTTAACACCAAAATAAATAAAGAATGAGTTTATTACAGTACCTTTAAGTGGTTTTATGTTTTCTTTCTCTAACGGAGCTCACGAGATTTCTTTTGAGTTTTGTGTTGTGAAGTTTTCAAGTTTTGGGTGAGTTCTTTTGATGTATTATGGAACAAGGAGTGGCAAGAGCCTAAGATTGGGGATTCGCATGGCAACCCCAAGATAATCCAAGGACACCAAAAATTCAAAGCTTGGGGATGCCCAGGAAGGCATCCCCTCTTTCGTCCACTTCCATCGGTAATTTACTTGGAGCTATATTTTTATTCACCAACATGATATGTGTTTTGCTTGGAGCGTCTTGTATTATTTGTGTCTTTGTTTTTTAGTGTGCCACAATCATCCTTTATGTACACACCTTTTGAGAGAGTCATCTATGAATTAAAATTTGATAGAATACTCTATGTGCTTCACTTATATCTTTTGAGCTATGTAGTTTTGCTCTATGTGCTTCACTTATATCTTTTGAGCATTGAAATTTTGCTCTATGTGCTTCACTTAGATCTTTTAGAGCACGGTGGTGTTTTGTTTTAAAGAAACTATGATCTATCATGCTTCACTTAAATTATTTTGAGAGTCGTGATAGCATGGTAATTTGCTTAATAATAACTTGCTTGGTATTCAAGATTTGTGAAACTTTCTTTTGAGTGCGTTGAATACTAAGAAAAGTTGGATGATTGATAATTGTTCTGAGATATGGAGGTAGTAATATCAAAGTCATGCTAGTAGAGTAATTGTGAATTTGAGAAGTGCTTGAGTTAAAGTTTGCAAGTCCCGTTGCATGCACGTATGGTTAACATTATGCAACAAATTTGAAACATGAGGTGTTATTTGATTGTCCACCTTATGAGTGGCGGTCGGGGACGAGCGATGGTCTTTTCCTACCAATCTATCCCCCTAGGAGCATGCACGTAATACTTTGGTTTTTGATGGCTTGTAGATTTTTGCAATAAGTATATGAGTTCTTTATGACTAATGTTGAGTCCATGGATTATACGCGCTCTCACCCTTCCATCATTGCTAGCCTATACGGTACCGTGCATTGCCCTTTCTCACATTGAGAGTTGGTGCAAACTTCGCCGGTGCATCCAAACCCCATGATATGATACGCTCTTTCACACATAAACCTCCTTATATCTTCCTCAAAACAGCCACCATACCTACCTATTATGGCATTTCCATAGCCATTCCGAGATATATTGCCATGCAACTTTCCACCATCCAGTTTATCATGACACATTCATCATTGTCATATTGCTTAGCATGATCATGTAGTTGACATAATATTTGTGGCAAAGCCACCGTTCATAATTTTTCATACTTGTCACTCTTGATTCATTGCATATCCCGGTACACCGCCGGAGGCATTCATATAGAGTCATACTTTGTTCTAGTATCGAGTTGTAATCATTGAGTTGTAAATAAATAGAAGTGTGATGATCATCATTCAATAGAGCATTGTCCCAAAAAAAGAGAAAGGCCAAAGAAAAAAAGAAGGCCCAAAAAAAGGGGCAATGTTACTATCCTTTTTTTCCACACTTGTGCTTCAAAGTAGCACCATGATATAGCGAGTCTCATATATTGTGCTTCAAAGTAGCACCATGTTCTTCATATAGAGAGTCTCTTGAGTTATCACTTTCATATACTAGTGGGAATTTTTCATTATAGAACTTGGCTTGTATATTCCAACAATGGGCCTCCTCAAGTGCCCTAGGTCTTCATGAGCAAGCAAGTTGGATGCACACGCACTTAGTTTCTTTTGTTGAGCTTTCATACATTTATAGCTCTAGTGCATCCGTTGCATGGCAATCCCTACTCCTCGCATTAACATCGATCGATGGGCATCTCCCTAGCCCATTGATTAGCCTCGTTGATGTGAGACTTTCTCCTTTTTTGTCTTCTCCACACAACCCCCATCATTATATTCTATTCCACCCATAGTGCTATATCCATGGCTCACGCTCATGTATTGCGTGAAAGTTTATGAGTTTGAAATTATTACGGTATGAAACAATTGCTTGGCTTGTCATCGGGGTTGTGCATGATGAGAGCATTCTTGTGTGACGAAAATGGAGCATGACTAAACTATATGATTTTGTAGGGATGAACTTTCTTTGGCCATGTTACTTTGAGAAAACATAATTGCTTTGTTAGTTTGCTTGAAGTGTTATTATTCTTTATGTCAATATGAACTTTTGTCTTGAATCTTTCTAATCTGAATATTCATACCACAATTAAGAAATTTTTCATTGAAATTATGCCAAGTAGAATTCCGCATCAAAAATTCTCTTTTTATCATTTACCTACTTGAGGACGAGCAGGAATTAAGCTTGGGGATGCCTGATACGTCTCCAACGTATCTATAATTTTTTATTGCTCCATGCTATATTATCTACTGTTTGGACTATATTGGGCTTTATTTTCCACTTTTATATTATTTTCGGGACTAACCTATTAACCGGAGGCCCAGCCCAGAATTGATGTTTTTTTGCCTATTTCAGTGTTTCGAAGAAACATAATATCAAACGGAGTCCAAACAGAAAAATCCTTTTTGGAACATGATTTTCTTCTCGGATAAGACCCAGGAGACTTGGACCCTACTCCAAGAAGTACCGGAGGCGGTCACGAGGGTAGGGGCACGGCCCCCCCTACAGGGCGCGCCCCCCTGCCTCATGGGCCCCTCGGTGCTCCACCGACGTACTCCTTCCTCCTATATATACCCACGTACCCCCAAACGATCAGAACAGGAGCCAAAAACCTAATTCCACCACCGCAACTTTCTGTATCCATGAGATCCCATCTTGGGGCCTGTTCCGGAGCTCCGCCGGAGAGGGCCGTCATCACGGAGGGCTTCTACATCATCATAGCCCCTCCGATGAAGTGTGAGTAGTTTACCTCAGACCTTCGGGTCCATAGTTATTAGCTAGATGGCTTCTTCTCTCTTTTTGGATCTCAATACAAAGTTCTCCCCCTCTCTTGTGGAGATCTATTCGATGTAATCTTCTTCTTTTGCGGTGTGTTTGTTGAGACCGATGAATTGTGGTTTATGATCAAGTCTATCTATGAACAATATTTGAATCTTCTCTGAATTCTTTTATGTATGATTGGTTAACTTTGCAAGTCTCTTCGAATTATCCTTTTGGTTTGGCCAACTAGATTGGTAGTTCTTGCCATGGGAGAAGTGCTTAGCTTTGGGTTCGATCTTGCAGTGTTCTTTCCCAGTGACAGAAGGGGCAGCAAGACACGTATTGTATTGTTGCCATCGAGGATAACAAGATGGGGTTTATTTCATATTGCATGAATTTATGTCTCTACATCATGTCATCTTGCTTAAAGCGTTACTCTGTTTTTAACTTAATACTCTAGATGCATGCTGGATAGCGGTCGATGAGTGGAGTAATAGTAGTAGATGCAGAATCATTTCGATCTACTTGTCACGGACGTGATAACTATATACATGATCATGCCTAGATATTCTCATAACTATGCTCAATTCTGTCAATTGCTCAATAGTAATTTGTTCACCCACCATAGAAAACTTATGCTCTTGAGAGAAGCCACTAGTGAAACCTATGGCCCCCGGGTCTATTCTCATCATATCAATCTCCATCACTTTAATCTTGTTTTGTTTTTACTTTGCCTTTTACTTTTCACTTTGCATCTTTATATCAAAAATACCAAAAATATTATCTATCGGATCTCACTTTCGTAAGTGACCGTGAAGGGATTGACAACCCCTAATCGCGTTGGTTGCGTTGAGCTCTTTGTGTTGTGTAGGTACGAGGGACTTGCGTGTGGCCTCCTACTGGATTGATACCTTGGTTCTCAAAAACTGAGGGAAATACTTACGCTACTCTGCTGCATCATCCGCTCCTCTTCGGGGAAAACCAACGCAAGCTCAAGAGGTAGCAAAATCCTTCTTGCTATCTCTTGAGCACTGCGTTGGTTTTCCCTTGAAGAGGAAAGGGTGATGCAGCAAAGTAGCGCAAGTATTTCCCTCAGCTTTTGAGAACCAAGGTAACAATCCAGTACGAGGCCACACACGAGTCCCTCGCACCTACACAAACAAATAAAATCCTCGCAACCAATGCAATAAAGGGGTTGTCAATCCCTTCACGGTCACTTACCAAAGTGAGATCTGATAGGTATGATAAGATAATATTTTTGGTATTTTTATGATAAAGATGCAAAGTGAAGAAAGCAAAATAAACGGAAAAAGAAATATCTTGTTGACGGAAGATTAATATGATGGAAAATAGACCCGGGGGACATAGGTTTCACTAGTGGCTTCTCTCGAGAGCATAAGTATTACGGTGGGTAAACAAATTACTGTTGAGCAATTGACAGAATTGAGCATAGTTATGAGAATATCTAGGTATGATCATGTATATAGGAATCACGTCCGAGACAAGTAGACCGACTCCTGCCTGCATCTACTACTATTACTCCACACATCGACCGCTATCCAGCATGCATCTAGAGAATTAAGTTCAAAAGAACAGAGTAACGCTTTAAGCAAGATGACATGATGTAGAGGGATAAACTCATGCAATATGAAATAAACCCCATCTTGTTATCCTCGATGGAAACAATACAATACATGCCTTGCTGCCCCTACTGTCACTGGGAAAGGACACCACAAGATTGAACCCAAAGCTAAGCATTTCTCCCATTGCAATAAAGATCAATCTAGTAGGACAAACCAAACTGATAATTCGAAGAGACTTGCAAAGATAACCAATCATGCATAAAAGAATTCAGAGAAGATTCAAATATTGTTCATAGATAATCTTGATCATAAACCCATAGTTCATCGATCTCAACAAACACACAAGCAAAAGAAGATTATATCGAATAGATCTCCACAAGAGAGGGGGAGAACTTTGTATTGAGATCCAAAAAGAGAGAAGAAGACATCTAGCTAATAACTATGGACCCGAAGGTCTGAAGTAAACTACTCACACTTCATCGGAGAGTCTATGGTGTTGATGTAGAAGCCCTCCGTGATCGATGCCCCCTCCGGCGGAGCTCCGGAAAAGGCCCCAAGATGGGATCTCACGGATACAGAAAGTTACGGCGGTGGGATTAGGGTTTTGGCTCCATATCTGGTAGTTTGGGGGTACGTAGGTATATATAGGAGGAAGAAGTACGTCGGTGGAGCAACATGGGCCCCACGAGGGTGGAGGGCGCGCCTGGGGGGGGGGGGGGTAGGCGCGCCCCCCTACCTCGTGCCCTCCTGGTTGCTTTCTTGACGTAGGGTCCAAGTCCTTTGGATCATGTTTGTTTCGAAAACCACGTTCCCGAAGGTTTCATTCCGTTTGGACTCCGTTTGATATTCTTTTTCTACGGAACTCTGAAATAGGGAAAAAACAACAATTCTGGGCTGGGCCTCCGGTTAATAGGTTAGTCCAAAAATAATATAAAAGTGTATAATAAAGCCCAATAATGTCCAAAACATGATATAATATAGCATGGAACAATCAAAAATTATAGATACGTTGGAGACGTATCAGTTCCCCCTCCTCCCCTCGCAGATAATTCTCCTCCCTCTCTCTCGCACGCTCGTTCCTCTCCCCCTCTGCCGAGCGCCATCACCGCCGTACCTCCGTCGATCCCGCGGCCCCGAGGCCACCGGCCCTGTCCGTCTGCTCTGCCGTCCTCATCCACGTTGCCTGGGGTACTCCGTTGGAGCCGAGGGCCCCTGCAGCTGCCGATCGCCGTCTTCCCCTTTTGCCTCTCTATCCGACGCTCGTCGGCGACCTCAAGCACCCCCTGCTGCTCCTAAGCCGTTAAGGGCCTTCCGTGGCCGCTCGGTGAGCTCCACTCCGTCCTCTCCCCTCTCCTTCCTCGCCTCACCGCGCCCCTAGTCGTAGCTACCGTCCTAGCCGTAGTGCGCCTCCGCCGCCGTACTCATCACCGTGTCCACACTCTCCATCCAGCTCAGACGAGCACGGCATCATGCTCAGCACGGTCCCAGCAGTCCAATGCCACCTTCCATGGTCCTTGCCGTGCCCTGCAGCGATGAGGCGAGCATGCCCGAAAGCCACTGCCACCAAGCTCGACGCCCGCGACATTTCCGGCCTCCCCGACATAGTCTAGCAGCACCACTCGACGCGGCTCCCTCCTAGCTTTCGAACGCAAGTCGTGGCATGCGAAATGGTGAACCGTGGTGTTTTTCTGAGCTGCTCCGGCGTTCGTCCGCCGCGGAGAGCTCGCCGGAGCTTGTTCCGGCGCTGGCGCTGACCTCGCACCGGCGGGGCCCGCCTCTGGGTCGCTGCCCGTGGACCCCCCTGGACCCAGTTGACCACGTTGGCCGTGGTCAACTATGCTGACTGGGCACGCAGTGCCACTGACACGCCCCCCGCATAATTAACCTAATTAAAACATTTTCCTAAATAAAAATAATTAGTTAAGCTAATTACTCACTGACATGTGGGTCCCAACAGCTAATTAACCTTGTTTAATTAAAATAACCCACTGTTAGCCCTCTATGTATGACATGTGGGACCCACTGGTCAGTTTGACCTGGTCAGCCGTCCTGTTGACTACTAACGTCACAGTGATGTCATGCTGACGTAGTATTTCCTTTCTGTTAATTTATTTAATTCCAGAAAATGTTTAAATCTTTGATAAATCATAGAAAATAATTTGTAACTCGGATGAAAATGTTTTCTACATGAAAGTTGCTCAGAAAAACGAGACAAACCCGAATACGCTACCTACATACCTGTCAGATGCCTCTAACTATCTGAACATGGAACATTCCCCCTCTGGTCATCTGTCTGCATAGGTCCGGAACCGGGAATACCTTCCCGGTTGAATTCTCCCTTCACCTATATCGTGCAACACTACGTTAGAACACTCCTAGCTCTGCGCATTGCCATGTTATGCCTTTTGATGCTTTGTTTGCTCTGTATTTACCATTTCTCCCCCCTCTTCTCTTCGGTAGACCCCATGGCGGCTGCCGATGCCGCTGTGATCGACTACATCACCGACGACCCCTCCTTCTTGTCTGAGCAACCAGACAAGCCCCCCCTTTGATCATCCCGATATCGCCCATTGCATTCTCTCATGCTTGCATTAGAGTTTGATACTGTTATTATTTGCTCCTATTTTGATGCATAGCCTACTTTTGGTAACCTGCTCCTTGTACCTTACCTGCTTATCCTAAACTGCTTAGTATAGGTTGGTTAGTGATCCATCAGTGACCCCCACCTTGTCCTTGTTGCCCCTGCTTCATCATCGAATACCCGTTCAATGGGATCAAAGACCAGGCCCCGACACCACACATCACTTTCCCCTTTTGTTGCTGGACTCTGCAGAGTTACCATCGAGTGCCGAGGGTGGAACCTCATACATCACTCCTGATGAGATCTCTGCAGTGTAGCTATCCGGTCGTGGTCATCGAGGGTGATTTCCTCCTTAACCACATCCGATACGGCTCTGTCGTGCAACCCCTCAAGTGTGAACATCGAGGGTGGATCCTCCTACGTTCACCTTGATGATTACATCGAGTGGACCATGTTAGACACACAGTTAGTATGGTTACTATGACTTTACACTGAACAATGTTACTGAAGATGGGTCGGCCCTGAGGGGTACCCGCGCGAGCTTAATAACGAGTGATCTGGAGTCGGGTTGACCTGGAAGGTGCCCGCGAGATACTTACGAGGCGTGACCGGGCATTCTTAGCCCTTGCCGCAAGTACTCGAGACGGGGCGACGGGGTCACATCTTTTGTGAGTCTCTGCTCGTGACCGCACTACCAACACACTAACGGTTTGGATATTTGATCCGAGGGGCGTCTGGCCTGATAGCACTAACCATCACGTGGGCATAGTATGGGCGTTCTGCGTCGTATACATCAGCCGAAGCTTATTAGACGTCAGCGACTGAGCGGCGCGCGTCGGGTTGGACTGGTAAGCTCCTGCCTTTTTAAGGAGGTAGCTAGGTCTGCTCACCGGCCGCCCACGGAACATGCAGGAGTTCCCGGGGCGATGACCCAAGACCCCTGGGGGCATAGGTTTAGGCCTGCTGACCTCTCTATTATTCCTAGGTCGGGTTGCGGCGTATTGTTTGGCCGAGGCCGGGCATGACCCTGGAAAGTGTGTCCGGCCGGAGTTAATCGAGTGTGGTGGGTAAGTTGGTGCACCCCTGCAGGTAAGTTGGTGGGTAAGTTGGTGCACCCCTCCGTTGTGCAATCCCTCAAGTGTGAACCTCGAGGGTGGATCCTCTTATGTTCACCTTGATGATTACATCGAGTGGAATTCACCAGGGGTGATTCCTCGGGTTTTCCCCTTGGTGTTAGACACACAGTTACTATGGTTACTATGACTTTACACTGAACCATGTTACTAAAGACGGGTCGGCCCTGAGGGGTACCCGCGCGAGCTTACTAGCGAGTGATGTGGAGTCGGGTTGACCTAGAAGGTGCCCGCGAGATACTTACGAGGCATGGCTAGGCATTCTTAGCCCTTGCCGCAAGTACTCGAGACGGGGCGACGGGGTCACATCTTTCATGAGTCTCTGCTCGTGACCGCACTACGAACACACTAACGGTTTGGATATTTGATCTGAGGGGCCTCTGGCCTGATAGCACTAACCATCACATGGGCATAGTATGGGCGTTCCGCATCGTATACATCAGCCGAAGCTTATTAGACGTCAGCAACTGAGCGACACATGTCGGGTTGGACTGGTAAGCTCATGCCTTTTTAAGGAGGTAGCTAGGTCTGTTCACCGGCCGCCCATGCAACATGCAGGAGTTCCCGGGGCGATGGCCCAAGACCCCTGGGGGCATAGGTTTAGTCCGGCGTGCTGACCTCTCTATTAAGCCTAGGTCGGGTTGTGGCGAATTGTTTGGCCGAGGCTGGGCATGACCCAGGAAAGTGTGTCCGTTCGTAGTTAATCGAGCATGGTGGGTAAGTTGGTGCACCCCTGCAGGGAAGAAAACATCTATCGATAGCCTGTCCTACGGTAACGGACACTTGGAGTTGTATCCCGATCGATACAACTAGAACTGGATACTTGAGGTGATAACTCGATAGTATGGCTCTGGAATTGCTTTCTCACAGGGAGTCGAGAAAGGATCTCTAGCCGTGGTTGATAACACTACTACTACCTTACTTTATGCTACTCTACTCCCTCCTGTTGCTGCAAGATGGTGGTTTCCAGAAGATGCTAGTCATCGATAGGACTAGGCCTTTTCTCTATTATGGCATTTCTGCAGCCCAGTCCACATATACCACCCTTCCTTTGATACTGTTGCATATTTAGTGTAGATCCTTGCTTGCGAGTACTTTGGATGAGTACTCACGGTTACTTTGCTCCCTCTTTTTCCCCTTTTCCTTTTTCGGATGTTGCAACCAGATGATGGAGCCCAAGATCCAGACGACACCACCGACGACTACTACTACTACCCCGAGGGTGCCTACTACTACGTGGAGGCTGCCGACGACCAGGAGTAGTTAGGAGGCTCCCAGGCAGGAGGCCTTGCCTTTTCGATCGTTGTTGATTTTGTGCTAGCCTTCTTAAGGCAAACTTATTTAACTCATGTATGTACTCAGATAATGTTGCTTCCGCTAACTCTTGTGTATTCGAGCTTATGTATTCGAGCCCTCGAGGCCCCTGGCTTGTAATATAAAGCTTGTATTATTTTAATTTGTGTCTATAGTTGTGTTGTGATATCTTCTCGTGAGTCCTTGATCTTGATCGTACACATTTGCATGTATGATTAGTGTATGATTGAATTGAGGGTGTCACAAGTTGGTATCAGAGCCGACTGCCTGTAGGATCCCCCTTTCCAACTACTTGGCCGAAGTTGAGTCTAGAAACCGAAAACCGTTTTACTAACTTGGTTGTGTGGCTTACAGGCCCACGTCACCAATTGGGTGGCATTAGGATCTTTTATTTCTCGTCTATACTCTAGGACTCTGCTCTCTCTTCCATTCGGGTTAAACGATTTGCTAACTCTAACATTAGGATCTCGTAACTACTTCCTCCCGGAGAGCCCCTTATTACAGATGATCTCCTGCTGCACCAGAAGATTACGAAGATACCCTATGATGTTCTCTTGAGACTTTGTGCCCGTCGCTTTTGCAATTCCCTGGCACCGATATATCCTTATGGATAACTATGTATGCTTGCCATTCTTACAGTCATTCCATGTTGCTCTTGTTATTACAAGATGCCCTGAAATACTCTCCGTTGCCCCGAGAATCCTTTAAGCTTACTGCCTTATAGTTCTTTACCACATTAATACCCCTACGGATAATTCCTCGCACTTATCAAGTATTCTCTCATCCCTAGTTGTTCTTGTCTTTCACAAAATTCTTCGAAATACTATTCGATCTTATGAAAATGCTTAGTAGCCTATTGCTCTTGTTCTTCCTTACCTGCTTGCATTTTGGTTAATTCCATATGTCTACAATATTCTTTAAAATCCCTTGCGATTGTCGTCCTTACCCTGTCGATTCAACATGTGTGTGAATGCACGCAATCATCAGTTGTTCCCTGGAAATTGTTCTTCCAGCTCAGACGTCATTTCAGACATGAGCTGATTCTCGGCAAATCAAACCTTGATGGATTGTCCATCTAATCCTATTCAACATACTTGTATCTATTCATAACATCTGATTCTAATACACCGATCTGGGTATCGTAATTCCTATGTATTGAAGCTTTGAAATTATCATAAAGTTTCTATAATTTGATGCCTTTGCATTCTTTCTTCTTCTCGTTGAGTATCGTTACACACATCAGATCCTTGATGACCGCCAGATCCTTTGGTAGATTATTATCCGAAAGTGTCCTTCATATCCACTAACCTTGTGAGCTTTTCCCCTGATACATAATGCCTTTGGTAAATATGTATCCTCTGCTTTTGTCAGCCATAGTCTACCTTCGAACTTGTGTCAATTATTCTTGAAATTTGTGGTATGTGTTACTAGATACCCCTATGGGTTGAACCTATGCCTTCCCTAATCCATGTGAACCCAAGAGTTTTCATGAGTCATACTCTCCTGACTTTTTGCCAGATAAAATTTCAACACTACAACTTCATTGAATGCGAGAAGTGAATGCAAGGTTATGCATTGGAGAAGTGGGAGCCAACCTTGAAATTTGTGTTCATGCCCATGGAAATAATGTAGATCTTATCATGGAAGCTGCTCGTAAAAATAATTATTTATTTCTTTGGTACAAGCTCATCTTGTATCTATGAATTGATCCTTTTCAACCGTGGTTCTGACCATGATTGTTCCCATTTGATTTCATTTCTCGGACAAGTTAAAGCACTTGTCATCTGTAGGTAAATGCATCTTTGCAACCTCTATCTTGACCTTCCTTCGAGTATTACCCTCCGGTATCTCGAGAATAACAAAGAACTGTGTTACTTCCTATGAGTCTTCATCTGTTATTGCTCCTCAGCGATTTCAGATTGCCCTGGGCTCCAAGTTATTAGCCACTCAAAAACACTGATAAGTGAATCGATTCCACACTCGGATTCTATAATTCTTAAGTAAGTTTTGTTCCTTATGAGTTTAAAAATCCTTCAAGTCATCCTAGCCTATTAGACTATATCATTTTCATGATGATTTTAACTATGTTACCCAGTCCTTCTTCTCGGAGCACAAATTTTGATGATGAGGTAATCTTACGTCGATCTTCCTCGTCATATCTTTTCGCCTTAAATAGAAAGCTGGATTTCTCGTTTGTGTTGTACCTGTGGTTCTAGTAACCTTTCGCTTCATCATTCCTTGACTTGATGTTACCACCGATTGATTACATCTTCATGAAATCTCTCAATAAATGTGTCTTGATCATCATCAAAATCCTGAGCTTTTCCAGGATATTAATCGAATTCATGATGAGAAATGCAATCCTTGCCCCTCGATGATTTGTGTTATCATCGACAACATTGTTGCCTTCCCCAACACAAACTTGTTCATATATTTTGGAAATACATCCTTTTTGACATGTCGATGGATTGTTGCTGAGCCCGTCGGCCACACCCTCATCTTTTCCTTGCTGAAATTATATGACTTATTTTCTAAGTGGTTTCCGATGGATCCTTTGTGTATCCAAAGTTTGACCTTTGCTTGAAGACCATGCCAATGCTATCTGTAAGCATGACTGTGGTACGCAAACCTCAACAAGAGCATTGGAAGCGCAATGCTAAGTTTTCTTTATCCAAACACCGTTGTATGGGTAATGTCATGAAATTTCTCTCCCCTTTCCTAAAGGGTTTTCTACAATTATATCTTGTCATGGATATCATGCGCTGCTTGTCCTCGGGAATAATATACCCCCTGAATTATGTGTATAGTCACATTTTCCTTTCCATTGTTCTGTTTAGTCTGATAATCACATTTTCCTTTCCATTGTTCTGTTTAGTCTGATAATCACATTTTCCTTTCCATTGTTCTGTTTAGTATGATAATCACATTTTCCTTTCCATTGTTTTGTTTAAACCTTCTTGAGGTTTATATGATCTAAGCAACAATAAGTCATTGCTTTTGTAAGCACCTCGGTGTACAACTCTGTCAGTAAGAACCTGTTACTATTGTTGATGACATTCTGGTAACCACCGATGGACGAGAACTTTGCCTATTGGTCCGCCTCGTTCAACGAGCAGGAAGATGGTTCTCTTCGTCCCTCGCCCTTGGTACCTACGTTCTTGCCGACATAACTGACAGACTATCCTATGACATACCTTGTCGTCGAGACCAGTAAGATAACCCCGTTCTCCCTACTCTCAATCAACCCCCATCACAACTCCACAGGGTCGTAACCTAACTCTCCTGTATATCTTTGATTCTGAAATACCAAAAATATTATCTTAGCATATCTATCAAATCTCACTTTCGTAAGTGACCGTGAAGGGATTGACAAAGTGAGATTTGATAGATATGGCTATGTTCCCCCTGGACCCAGCTGACCACGTTGGTCGTGGTCAACTATGTTGACTCGGCACTCAGTGCCACTGACACGCACCCCCACATAATTAACCTAATTAAAACATTTTCCTAAATAAAAATAATTAGTTAAGCTAATTAGTCACTCACATGTGGGGCCCAGCTGCTAATTAACCTTTTTAATTAAAATAACCCACTGTTAGCCCTCTGTGTATGACATGTGGGACCCACTTGTCGGTTTGACCTGGTCAGCCGTCCTATTGACCGCTGATGTCATAGTGATGTCATGCTGACGTAGTATTTCCTTTTTGTTAATTTATTTAATTCCAGAACATGTTTAAATCTTTGATAAATGATAGAAAATAATCCGCAACTCAGATGAAAATGTTTTCTACATGAAAGTTGCTCAGAAAAACGAGACGAACCTGAATACGCTACCCACATACCTGTCAGATGCCTCTAACTATCTGAACATGGAACATTCCACCCTCCGCTCATTTGTCTGACACAGGTCCGGAACCGGGAATACCTTCCCGGTTGAATTCCCCCTTCACCTATATCGTGCACGATTATGTTAGAACACTCCTAGCTCTGCGTATTGCCATGTTATGCCTTGTGATGCTTTGTTTGCTCTGTATTTACTATTTCTCCCCCTCTTCTCTTCGGTAGAATCCATGGCGGCTGCCGATGCCGCTGTGATCGACTACGTCACCAACGACCCCTCCTTCTTGTCAGAGCAACCAGGCAAGCCCCCCCCTTTGATCATCCCGATATCGCCCATTCCATTCTCTCATGCTTTCATTAGATTTTTCTACTGTTATTGTTTGCTCCTATTCTGATGCATAGCCTAATTTTGGTAACCTGCTCATTGTACCTTACCTGCTTATCCTAAACTGCTTAGTATAGGTTGGTTAGTGATCCATTGGTGACCCCCACCTTGTCCTTGTTGCCTCTGCTTCATCATCGAAGACCCGTTCAACGGGATCGAAGACCAGGCCCCGGCACCGCACATCACTTTCCCCTTTTGTTGCTGGACTCTGTAGAGTTACCATCGAGTGCCGAGGGTGGAACCTCATACATCACTCCTGATGAGATCTCTGCAGTGTAGCTATCCGGTCGTGGTCATCGAGGGTGATTTCCTCCTTAACCACTTCCGATACGGCTCTGTCAGGCAACCCCTCAAGTGTGAACCTCGAGGGTGGATCCTCTTATGTTCACCTTGATGATTACATCGAGTGGAATTCACCGGGAGTGATTCCTCGGGTTTTCCCCTTGGTGTTAGACACACAGTTACTATGGTTACTATGACTTTACACTGAACTGTGTTACTAAAGACGGGTCACCCTTGAGGGGTACCCGCGGAAGCTTAATAGCGAGTGATGTGGAGTCGGGTTGACCTGGAAGGTGCCCGCGAGATACTTACGAGTCATGGCCGGGCATTCTTAGCCCTTGCCGCAAGTACTTGAGACGGGGCGACGGGGTCACATATTTCGTGAGTCTCTGATTGGGACCGCACTACCACACAGTAACGGTTTGGAAATTTGATCCGAGGGGGGCTCTGGCCTGATAGCACTAACCATCACGTGGGCATAGTATGGGCGTTCTGCGTCGTATACATCAGCCGAAGCTTATTAGATGTCAGCGACTGAGCGGCGCGCGCCGGGTTGGACTGGTAAGCTCCTGCCTTATTAAGGAGGTAGCTAGGTCTACTCACTGGCCGCCCACGCAATGTGCAGGAGTTCCCGGGGTGATGGCCCAAGACCCCTGGGGGCATAGGTTTAGTCCAGCGTGCTGACCTCTCTATTAAGCCTAGGTCGGGTTGCGGCGTATTGTTTGGCCGCAGATGGGCATGACCCAGGAAAGTGTGTCCGCGGCGTGGTGGGTGAGGGAGTCCTGGACTATGGGGTCCTCGGACGCCCGACTTGTTATCTATGGGCCGGACTGATGGGCTATGAAGATGTGAAGACCGAAGACGATGCCCATGTCCGGATGGGACTCTCCTTGGCATGGAAGGCAAGCTTGGCGAACAACTATGAAGATTCCATATTATGTAACCGACACTATGTAACCCTAGATTCCCCCGGTGTCTATATAAACCGAAGGACTTAGTCCGGATAGGGGATACTCAATACCTTAGTCATACAGGCCAGACTTCTAGGGTTTAGCCATTACGATCTCGTGGTAGATTAACTCTTGTAATACTCGTATTCATCAATATCAATCAAGCAGGACGTAGGGTATTACCTCCATCAAGAGGGCCTAAACCTGGGTAAAGCTTCGTGTCCCCTGTCTCCTGTTACCATCAACCTTAGACGCACAGTTCGGGACCCCCTACCCGAGATCCGCCGGTTTTGACACCAACATTGGTGCTTTCATTGAGAGTTCCACTGTGCTATCGTCGCAGAGGTTGATGGCTCAACTTATCGTCAAGGAAAATATTACCTCCGGAGGAGCTCTGGCCTCGGGCCAAACCCTCCGGCTGGGTGATTTTACCATGATCGCCCGCTCGGCCTCTGAGCCAGCGAGGATGACCTCTCGAGTCATCGAAAAACGCATCTGCGTTAAGCCAAACGGATGGATCCAACAGAGTTATCGTCTTTGAACAAACTCCTAGATCGCATTACCGCCTTGGGAGTCGCTACAAACTATGATTGGATTGGGCTTAAACCCGACCAGAGAGAGATTAACTCTCCACCGATCACCCACCAAATAGCGGTAGTCGAGGAGCAAGATAACCCTTCCTCTACATTGAGGATGAATTATGTTTGGATCTCCGACCTCGGGAAGCCGGACACCAACCGGCAGAAGGACACTGTCGGGGTATGGGATCCCGGCAAACCCTTAAGGTTCGAACACTGGGGTGCGCGCAGAGTCTTTCCCTAAAACCGATCTACGCTCTAGCTCACTAGGATCTCGCGGATGAACTCGACGAACTCACAACACAGATGGACACAGGGTTTATACTAGTTCGGGCCACCGTTGTGGTGTAATACCCTACTCCAATGTGGTGGTGGTGGATTGCCTCTTGGGCTAATGATGAACAATACAAGGGAAGAACGGCCTCCTAAGGTCGACGCGTTCTTGAGCTCGGTGATCTTGTGTGTGGGTGGGTGCTCTCTCTCTAGCTAAGATCAGATCGTCCTCTCCAGCCTTCATCCTCCCCCTCCACTTTGGTGGCTAGTCCTATTTATAGAGGCCCTGGTCCTCTTCCCAAATATCGAGCGGGAAGGGAGCCAACAATGGCGGGCTAATTTGAAGGGGGACAGCTAGTACAAGCTATCCTGACAAAAGTAGTCTTCGCCTGCACAAAGTTCTGGTGGTGACGCTGCTCTGGGCTCCACGGTGACCTCCGTCTTACAGTCCATGGTCTTGGTCTTGTTGCACTAAAATGGAAACCTTTGCCTGATGCCTCGGTACTCCACGGCTGCGCGTGCCCCCTTTGCACCAAAGAGGAAACAAGGACGCTGTGCGCGCTGGCGCCCGCTTGGTGTCGATCGTCATGGCTCATGTCATGAGAACCTTGTGAGGTTCGCCTCGCCTTGATATCTCCGCTCCTCGTGAGCCTGCCTAGCTAGGCCACTCCAGAGGAGGTCTTGCGTCATCCGCCTCGCGAGGCTTGGCCCCTCGCGAGGGTCTTGGGTGCTTTGTTGGTGAAGATGGGCCGTACGGCCTGCTGGCTCAGCCACGCCGCGGGCCGCAGGCAGGCAAGTCTGGAGACCCTCGTTCCCAGAACGCCGACAGTAGCCCCCTGGTCCAAGGTGCGTGCGGGCTTGGCTTCGCGGCGAAGCCAAGGGTCAAGTTTGGAGCACTGCGGGCCCCCAAAGCCTGTGGCCTTGGTCGACGCGTGGCGGTTGACTGGACGTGGGCATCTCCGCTTCCCCACGTTATCTTTGAATCCGCCTGGCTATGCGGCCCCGCTTTTTGCAGAGTTAGTCTTCCCTCTCCACGCCTGGATCTTCCAATCTTCCAATCTCCCTGCTTCCTCGTCGCCTTGCTCCACCTTCCTAGTCCGACCAGTGTTCCGCCCGCTTTACCGCTGTCGGCGTTCTGGGAACGGGGGTCCCGAGACTTGCCTGCCTACGGCCTGCGGCGTGGCTCAAAGGGGGGCCCAGCACGGCCCATCTTCACCAACACAAACCCAAGACCCTCGCGAGGGGCCAAGCCTCGCGGGGCGGACGACGCGGAGCTTCCTCAGGCACGGCCTCATCAGGCTGGCTCACGAGGAGGCGGAGAGATCAAGGCGAGGAACCTCACGAGGTGCCCGTGACGCAAGCCATGACGACTCAGGGCGCCAGGCGGGTGCCAGCCCGCGCAGCGTCCTCCTTTCCTCTTTGGTGCAAAGGGGGCAAGCGCAGCCGCGGAGTACCGAGGCATCAGGCAAAGGTTGCCATTTCGGTGCAACGAGACCAAGACCAGGAGGACTACGAGACAGAGGTCATCGTGGAGCCCACGACGGCGTCATCACCAGAGCTTTGTGCAGGCGAAGACTACTTTTGTCAGGATAGCTGATACTTGCTGTCCCCCTTCAAATTAGCCCGCCAATGTTGGCTCCCTTCCCGCTCAATATTTGGGAAGAGGACCAGGGCCTCTATAAATAGGACCAGCCACCCACATAGCAAGGGGTTTGGTCAGGGGTTCGATCGGTTGGCTAGAGAGAGAGAGAGAGAGAGAAAGGTGACTGAACTCCTCCGAGCAGTTCATCGCCCCAGCCAAGAACAGACCCTCGCGAGGCTGTTCTTCCTTGTATTGTTCATCATCATCAGCCCAAGAGGCAATCCACCACACCACACACTGGAGTAGGGTATTACACCACAACGGTGGCCCGAACCAGTATAAACCCTGTGTCTCTTGTGTTGTTCTTTCCTTAGTTTTAGATCCTAGCATGGCGGAGGGGTGCAGGTAGGTAGGAGGCGAAATCTCCGCGCGCACCCCAGTGTTCGAACCTCAAGGGTCTGCCGGAACCCGAAATCCTACATTTGGCGCGCCAGGTAGGGGTGCATCGGAATTCGTCTTCCACCACCCCGTTCTCCTCGGACCATCACGCCCATGTCTGACGCTCGTCGGGCCCGCGCCGAGCACCGGGCCGCACTCGCTTCCTGCATCGCCCAGACGGCCCCTGTCGGCGGGCATCCACGCCGTTCCCTGTCACATGCCGTCAACGCCGCCACCGGCCCGGCGGGGGACGATCGGCAAGCATCGTCTCAGCATCCATACGTGCGGCAAGACGGCCGCACCGCAACTCCCTCGCTCGCCCTGGCTGGTTCTTCATCTCGCGCGCTCCGCGCGCCCATGGAGGCTCGGGCTGCACTCATCGCGGCAAATGAGCTCCCGCGCTACCATCCTGTCGACGACGTCTACGACGAATGGCTCGACCGCGTCGCTGAGCTCGTCTGCGCCACAGGGGGCTCTCCTGCACCGTCCATTCCACTGCACCGCACCCCGCCCCGCGCGGGCGATGAGGCTCCGGCGGCGCCCCGGCCGCCTCCTCCTCGAGAAGACGCCATGGATCCAAGGCGCATGGCCCCTGGGCGGAACACGCTCCGTCAGGTGCCAGCGCGGCAAGAACAGAGCTGCCAAGAAGTCCCTCACCCGCAAGAAGCTGCCCGGGCACTCCCTGCTCCAGCACGTCACGACCATGCTCCTACTCCCGCGCGTCAAGATCCCGCGCTGCTCCCAGCTGCTGCGCGTGGGGACATGCAAGACCAGGCTCTCCGTCACCCAAGGCCTCCCGTGGCCACAGCAGGCTGCCGCGCCTTCACCATCGAACTACGCAGTGTCGCGTGGCCCGGCAAGTTCAAGCCAGACCTGCCTCCTCGCTACGACGGCACGGCCGACCCTGCAGAGTTCCTCCAGCTCTACGAGCTGGGCATCGAAGCTGCCAACGGAGACGAGAAGGTCATGGCGAACTGGTTTCCCATGGCGCTCAAGGACGGGGCCCGCACCTGGCTCCTGAACCTGGCTCCAGGCACAGTCTCCTCCTGGGACGAGATGCGCACCCGCTTCATCGCCAACTTCCAAGGCACTCGCGACCGGCCACCCGCCGTGAGCGACATGCGCCGCATCAAGCAACAACCCGGGGAGATCCTGCAGAAGTACATCCAGCGCTTCAACAACGCACGCCTCAAGATTCCCAAGGTGACTGAGGAGGCCATCATCTCAGCCTTCTCCGACGGCATGCGCGACGTCAAGATGAAGGAGGAGCTGGCGATGCATGAAGACCTGTGCACTTCCTTGGAGTTGTTCAACTTGGCAAACAAGTGCGCCAGGGCTGAGGAAGGGCGCCTCTCCCTCCTCGAGCTGCCTGTCGCAGACCCAGAGGAGACGAAGCTCAAGGCCAAGGATGTGAAGCGCAAGGGGGCTGCCGTGCTCGCGGCAGAACCAGACACCAAGCGGGGCAGAGATCAGCCCGAACCTTCCAAGGGCAGCCGGTACTGCGTGTACCATGACCTCCACACCCACAACACCAACGAATGTCAAGAACTCCGAGCCGTGCGAGAAGGAAGGATCGGCCGTCGCCCCGACCGCGGTGACCGGGGCTACGGTCGAGGAGGAGGAAGGAACGCATGACGCTAGGAAGACCGTGGCCCACGCCAAGGGTGGCGCGACCAACCTCGCGAGGATCACTGGCAAGACCCGCCTCGCGAGAGACGATGGAGGGATCAGCCTCGCGAGGGAGACTGGAGGGATCAGCCTCGCGAGGATCGCCCGCAAGGCAACGCATGCCTCCCACCGCTGCCGCCGCAGCCAAGGAGAAACAAGGACCGCCACCAGGACGAGGAGGCTGGGGGCTTCCAGGAGCCACGCACGATCGCCTGCATCCTGGGCGGGGCTCAAGCCCGAGCCTCTCAACGCATCTTCAAGCAGTTCGCCCGCAAAGTGAACGCAGTCCTCCCCAGGCTCGAAGCCACGCGCCCTCTCAGGTGGTCGGCGTGCGCCATCACGTTCACCTCAGCAGATCAGCTCAAGTGTGCGGCTACAGCCGGAGTTCTCCCGATGCTTTGCTCCCCAATCATCAGCAACGTGGTGGTCACCAAGACCCTCATCGATGGCGGGGCAGGGCTCAACGTCCTGTCCGTGGAGACATTCAACAACCTCCAAGTGCCCTACAGCCAGCTTCAGCCAACCAAGCCTTTCTCCGGTATCACCGACGGCTCCACGGTCCCGATTGGGCAGGTCCGCCTCCCTGTCACCTTCGGGGCACGCGACAACTACCGCACCGAGCTCATTGACTTCGACGTCGCCCACATTCGCCTACTGTACAACGCCATCCTTGGGTACCCAGCGCTGGCCAAGTTCATGGCCGTAACTCACCACAGCTACAACGTCCTCAAGATGCCAGGAAGTGGCGGAGTCATCACGGTGCCCTGTGAAGAGAAGGACGCGGTGTGTTCCCTGGAACGAGCCTTTCAGGCCGCGTCACTAGAAGACCCGGATCGTGGAAGCAGGAGGCCTCCCGAGACCGCCCCCAAGAAGAAGAAGACATCGTCCGGCCCGACCACTCAGGAGGCAGGCCCCTCTGGGCCTGCGCCTGCCCAGGGGGAACCTCCCTCCATCGCATAGGAAAGCGCGCCCGGCGCCCTCCTCAGGCAGGGCTCGGGGGCTCTCCCCTGGAGGGCCACCGACCTAGCTAGGGTCACGAGGGAGGCGCTTGGGCACCACGTGGAGGCGTGTTTTGAAGCACGTTTCCCTCGAGAAGGAGCAAGGCAAGGAGATCCAGACCCTCAGGAGTTCGTCAGCAAGGCCATTCAGGAGCTACAGGAGTCAAGAGTCATGAGAGGCGGCCGTCGCCTACCAGCAGTGGCCCCCCATCCAGGCGAGGATGGCAGGCTGCGCGTCTGCATCGATGTACCAGTGCCTCATGAGGGGCATCGCGGAGGCATGAGAGGCCAGGCGTTCCGCTGCCCTGGCAGGGGTGGAGATGGCCCGCGAGGAGCCGCCAGCGCCTCCGGAGCCTCCCGAGGCCCCTGGGCCTGGGGGCTCATGAGGATCAGCTTCCGCAGCCCACCGAGTCTGCTACACCAACACCCTTTCGTCTTCAACATCATTAGGTGACATCTTTCAAGTTTCACTTTCAACTGGGAGCGCCCCCAGGGCTGCATTATTCCCAGGCCGCGTGGGTCCGTCCCTGCGGCGTGTATCCCTTTTATTCCATGTTGTTAGCTTACCTTGTTGGGGGCGCCCCTCGGGCTGCGTGACCCCCCCCAAGTCGCTTGGGCCTGACCCAGTGATGTCCGCATTCCCAACATCTCTTTGAACGAATCCACTCCTTCGCGGCTAATGTGTTTTACCCAGTTGCCTGCTCAGCTGAGGCCAACTAATGAAGCTACTCCCAAATGGCACGACGCTTGCGCATGGGTCCGTCCCTGCAATGCCGACAAACCTGGATGGCTGAGCTCTGGCCGCGGCAGCCTCGCATAGTGTCACCTCGTCAAGCCTTCAGTGCCTCACTACCCCTCGGAAGCAACCAACGGCTGACCGTCAATTGTCATGGCAACCCTTTGCTTTTTCTATGATGGACCTGCTGGACCTCCCGAAGGAGCTGCGTTAGGCAAGGACCTTGCAGTGTCTCCTTCGCTCTCGTCCGCGCGAACCACTTGCACGTTAAAGGGGGGTGCCTGAGCATCGCGACTCAGGGCTCCTGCTGGCTCTCCAGCCCTCACCCTCTGGCCTTGACCATGGCATCGTGACCTGGCATACCAGCGACGGCTGAGATTCGCTCGAGGGCCGGGACCCGAGGACGTAGAGCAGAAAGGGGAGCAAAGGCGAGGGCGGAGAGACACACGAGGACCTCGCCGAGCAACCTCGCGCCTGCCGATGCCCGGGCCTGGCGACACACCAGAGAGCGGCCCCTGATCCTCAAGATAAGTCATCGCCCGGAAGCACCAGCTGCCGTGGCACCATCCCCACACCTAATGCCATCCCGTGTTAGCGACTCCATTCTCCTTTCTCACCAAATGACGGCTGCTTGGGCGCCAAAGGGGACCTCTTGAGCATCGCGACTCAGGGGCTCTTACCGGACTCCGGGTCGCTCACCTCCTTGCCTTGACCACGGCATCGCGACCTGGCATACCAGCGACGGCTAAAGCCGCCTTGGGACTGGGACCTGTCGGTGCAGAGCACCAAGCCCTCGTGAGGTTCGAAAGGGAGGACTGAGCTAAGACGAAATGAGCAACTCGCGCAAATTTACGACAAGGGTTATATTAACAAAACAGGATCACAGGCACCTTACAAGCCCCTACTGGACGCCTTTTTGATTCCTCGCAGGGAACGGATCCTAAAGGGACACAAACTACGCGCGTCCCTGCAAAAGACGCCATCATCAATAGTGGGCCGTCAAGCACTGACGCCAACCCCATCCAGATCAGAGTCGGCGGCGGCCTGACGAGCCCGCCCTGCTCCAGGAGCGGCGCCGGCTCGGGGGCTCGTAGCTGTCGTCGCTCGTCTCCGGAGTCGCGAAGAACTTGCCGAAGTCGCTGGAACCTCCGGCGTCTCCACCACCTGAGGAGCCTCCCAGGGAGCGGGTGGCGAGCCCAATCCTCGTCGCAACAGGGCCCAGGCCACCTTCCCCGGGGCAGCACTCCTGCCGGCGCCCACTCGCATCGAAGACCTTGAAGAGCATCACCGAAGCACCGTCGTAGTCCAAGTGGATCACGAAGACACCCCTTGTCCTGCAAACCCGGGTGATCTCTCTCCAGCCCCGAGTCATATAGACCTCGCCCGGGGCGACGACCGCGACCTCTGCCTCGGTCGCGAGCGTGCTGCAGCCGGCGTGCTGCAGCCAGAGCTCCAGGGGCTCCCCTCGCGGGATGATGGAGGCGAAGAAGGGAGGCAGGCGGATCCAAGACTAAAGAGGAATGGCGACATGGAGCACGAACTCTTGGGAGGAGCCCTCGGTGTGGACCCCTGGGGGGACGACCCACACCTTCGTGACCCGTCAGCGCCGATGGCAGCGCCGCCCGTGGCGGTCAGCATCAGCTCCTCCGGCGCCCTCGACGTGGGCGTACAATGGAAGCGGGAACCCCGGCGGCGCCCGCTCGCCCCAAAGCCTTGACACCACCTGAAGGGCCCCCTCATCCGGGCCATGGGGGATGAGCCGTTTCTTCGACGGGAGTGGGTCTGGCCCCTCTTGGGGAGCCTTTCCCTTCTCTGCCGTCGAGAACCGGCAGATCGGAGCCATCGCGGCAAGACGGAGCAAGGATCGGGAAGAAGGAGAAGCAAGGAGGGATGGACTGGAAAGGCGCGCGCTGTTCCGTACTTATAGCCGGAGAAGGCCAACCGCCGACCTCCACGATCGCAGGTAATCATGACCCGTTTTTGCATGCAGGGACTTGTCCCATCCGTGCAGTTGCCGAGGCGTCATGGGGAAGTGGAGATGCCCATGTCCAATCAACCGCCATGCAGCGCCCAAGGCCGCAGGCTGTTAGGGCCCTCGGCGCTTCGCTCTTGCCCTTCCGCCTCCCTGCACGGCCAAGTCCGGGCGCGCCTTGGGCCCGGGGGCTACTGTTGGCGTTCTGGGAACGGGGGTCCCCAGACTTGCCTGCCTGCGGCCTGCGGCGTGGCTCAAAGGGGGGCCCAGCACGGCCCATCTTCACCAACACAAACCCAAGACCCTCGCGAGGGGCCAAGCCTCGCGGGGCGGACGACGCGGAGCTTCCTCAGGCACGGCCTCGTCAGGCTGGCTCACGAGGAGGCGGAGAGATCAAGGCAGGGAACCTCACGAGGTGCCCGTGACGCAAGCCATGACGACTCAGGGCGCCAGGCGGGTGCCAGCCCGTGCAGCGTCCTCCTTTCCTCTTTGGTGCAAAGGGGGCAAGCACAGCCGCGGAGTACCGAGGCATCAGGCAAAGGTTGCCATTTCGGTGCAACAAGACCAAGACCAGGAGGACTACGAGACGGAGGTCATCGTGGAGCCCAAGACGGCGTCATCACCAGAGCTTTGCGCAAGCAAAGACTACTTTTGTCAGGATAGCTGATACTTGCTGTCCCCCTTCAAATTAGCCCGCCAATGTTGGCTCCCTTCCCGCTTGATATTTTGGAAGAGGACCAGGGCCTCTATAAATAGGACCAGCCACCCACATAGCAAGGGGTTCGGTCGGGGGTTCGATCGGTTGGCTAGAGAGAGAAAGAGAGAGAGAGAGGAAGGTGACTGAACTCCTCCGAGAAGTTCATCGCCCCAGCCAAGAACAGACCCTTGCGAGGCTGTTCTTCCTTGTATTGTTCATCATCATCAGCCCAAGAGGCAATCCACCACACCACACACTGGAGTAGGGTATTACACCACAATGGTGGCCCGAACCAGTATAAACCCTGTGTCTCTTGTGTTGTTCTTTCCTTAGTTTTCGATCCTAGCATGGCGGAGGGGTGCAGGTAGGTAGGAGGCGAAATCTCCGCGTGCACCCCAGTGTTCGAACCTCAAGGGTCTGTCGGAACCCGAAATCCGACAACCGCCATGGCGCCAAAACTAGCCGACAAGGGGAAGAAACCTCTGTCCTCGCGAACTACGCCTCCATCCTTCGAGCTGGCACTCAGCCGGCGTTGGGTGCTCAACAACGAGGCCATGGGCAAGGTGTGCCCCATGCTTGCCTCCAGCTTCAACGAGTGGGGAGAGACGTTGGCCTGGCCCGTGTCTCGCTCTAGCATGGCTCGGGCAGTCACCGAGATCCCGGTCTTCATTGACGCCCTCTGGGCTGGCCTGCTTCCTCCCTTCTTCGCCTTATTCAACGCGGTGCTCGAGCACTACCAAATCCATATGCTTCATCTCGACCCTCAATCTGTGACCCTCCTTGTCGTCTTCGCCTTTGTGTGTGAAGCCATGGTGGGCATCAACCCCTCGATGGCGCTCCTCCGCCACTTCTTCTCGCTACATCTCATTGGTGCCCGGCATAGCTTAGGGTGTGTGGGCTTTCAGGCCGTGGCGGCGACGGCAGGCATGGGGATCGACTTCGAGCTTCCTTCATCCACGAGCGAATTCCGCACGCGATGGGTGTTTGTTGATGTCGGCGTGCTCAACCCTCTGCTCCAAGCTCCGGTGGGGCTTGCCATTCCAAACTCAGGCTGGGGTCACCAGAGGCTCACGAGCCCCTACCTTGCCCCCGTCTGGGCCAGACTGCGATGGTTGAAGGACCTTGGTGTGACTGCGCCCATGGTGGTGAGGGAGTTCGTCAGGCGTCGAGTTGCCCCACTTCAGCGTCATTCTCGCCCGATGTGGTACTTGCTCAGCAGTCGAGACAACATGAGGTTTCAGGAGGAGGGGCTTCCTCTTGCTGCGCGGCAAACTATGCTCATAGTGCTATCTGGTGTCCCTCTGCCAGACGAGATGCCTAAGAACAGCTGCACGTTGTACCGCAGCGAGGACAAGGTTACCTTTGTCGCGACAATGCCTTCCTTTGATGAGTGGGGGCTGCGGCCAATTGGCTTGGAGGGACCCCGCAAAAATCCCGTCATCGTGGTCCCATTCTTCGCCGCCGGTGATGAGCTCGCCCCAGGTGATGGTGCGGGGGAGCGAGCTGCAACGGGGGTCGGCTGCTCAGGTGCTGAGGAGCACGTGCCGAGAAGTGATCCAGGGGCGTCATCCTCGGGAGCTTGCGACGCCTCTCCTGAGGCGCCAGTCGCTGATGAGGTGCGGCATGCGGCTCCCGAGGCCAAGGCTTCAGGGGCCTCGGGAGGTCGCAGCAAGAGAGAGTCGGGCTGTTCGCCGCAGCCGGGCTCCCCTGAAGCCATTCCTCTTGGTTCTTCTTCGGCTCCGCCGCGCTCCGGCCGTCACGTCCAGCATTTCGGCCGCCTTTGCATGGACTTCGAGGAGCTCCACAAGAGGAAGGGATCCCCTAGCGGTGGCAGCGTCTTTGGACCATTGAAACGACGGAAGTACATCGCCATCAACAAGTAAGTACCTCTCCTTGGTGATCTTCTATGTGCCGCCTTCCCTTCTTGATGATTGCCCCCTCAGGTCCCCTTCTGCTAAGGCCGCAGAACCTCCAGAGAAGCAGCTCCCTCTCGTCCCATCGCACTCGCCAAGCTTCAGTGCTTCAGGCTCAGACACTACCCATAGCGTGGGGTCAGCCTCGGGAGCTGGTCCGTCGTCAAGGCGCCCCGAGCTTGTGCCTTCGCCGTCCTTCCTACGCGGCCTTGCTTGGAGCGCAGCGGGCGTGCCAAGGGCTCCTCCCTTGGTCATGGTTGGTGTACGGCTAGCCTCGATACTGGAGCCTCCTTCGAGCAGCGGGCCTTGCTCAGTCCGGGGCCCTCGCGAGGGTCAGCCGACGCCTGGGGCTGCGCCAGCCACCAGCCCCCAACCGGGAGATGGCGCACCACTTGATGCTCCACCCGCAGCCCTCGAGGCGGAGGACGAGATGGGGCGAGTGTTCGAGCTCGAGTGCGGGCGCAGCGTGGTCCGCGACGAGCTCTTCTAGGAGGCGATGGGCGCAATGAACCGCCTCGGTGAAGAGCTTGCTGACGTCAACTTGTGTCTTGAGGCCGAAGGTCTTCGGTTGGTGGAGGAGCGGTGCAAGCTGCGAGTGGCCATCAACCTTAGTCGTTATCATCGTGACCTCGAGAACACAAAGGCTGGGGCGTCCCTCAAGATTGCCAATGAGGCCCGCTTGCGAGCTTTGGAGGAAGCTCACGAGGCCGATTGCCACCGCGAGGCTGCGGAGGAGCGCGTGTGGGAGTTCCAGGCCTGGAGCGCGTCCCTTGAGCAGCAAGTCGAGGTGCGCGGGGCTGCCCTTGCGTCGATGAGGGGGACGCCTACGGAGGAAGAGGAGATCCGGCGGCGTGAGGAGGCACTGGCCCTGGAGGCCATGGAGCGCAGCCTTGAGCTCGAGCGGCTGGAGACGAGGGAGCGTCAAGTCACTCAAGCCAAAGATGCCATGGGGGCCCGTGAGGCCGGAGTCGAAGAAGAGATCAATCCCCGGGTAGCCGTGGTTCGCGCCGACCTGGAGGGCAGGTACGGCTTGAGGCTGGAGCTCGCCGGACAGGAGGGCGCGGGCAGGGCCGCCGCCCTCAAGCCCAGGTTGGACGAGACCGAGAGGCGTGCTGAGGCCACAACCACTGCCCTTGTTACGGCGCAGGCGGACCTGGCCTCCGCCCGCGCCGAGCTACTTTCCCTCTGGAGGCGAATTGATGATGCCGAGGCCGTCGCTCGGCAAAACAAAGAAGAAGTGCTCCAACACCGAACGTTGGAGCGCGTGCATGGCCCTATGCTTCAAGACCTTTGGAACAAAGCCAACACCGCCCTGGGCTATATCTGCGACGAGAACGCCCCGACCCCTCACTCGAGTGACTACGCCAGCTACCTGACCTTCTTCACCGAGGTCGTGACACACCTGGAGGCTCAATCTGCCAGAGCTCGGTGGCTTGTGGAGGAGAGGGGTCGTGGCCTGCTTTAGCGCGCCTTCTCCTGTGTCTTCAGCCACCTCCTGAACACCGACCCCAACTTCGACTTCGATGCGGCCATTGCTCCTATGCCCATCGCCATCCGGGGCGACCTGGTGCGTTGGGTAGAGGACCATGTCGATGCGTTGGTTAGGGCCTTCACCTCAGAGAACGATGGGGTGGTGGTCGTCGCAGACGAATGTGACGTGGTCGACGACGGTGATGGGGGCGTCGCCGATGGCGGCGACAATTCTGACGAAGGTGATGATGATGCGAGCAACGCGTCCTTGGATGACGCAGCGAGCGATATCTCTGGGTGATCCCATATTCTCCTATTGTTTTATTCTGCACGCAAAACTCGAGCGTGGCCCTTGGAAAACTTGTAGAGGGAGAGCCCCTCATGTAAGCAAATTGCAGTTTTTACTTTCCTATGCAATGTGGGTATGTGTCCTCGTGAGCTCGTGAAGCTGGGGGTGAGTTTCCAAACGTGTATTACCTTAGTCAGTGCTTGCTTAGGGCTGGGTCGTGAGGTGACGAGTTCCTGAGAATCCTGCGGAGCCTATCGCCCTGTTTGAAGGGGGGTCCCGGAAAGGGTGAGCACCAGGCGTAGTGTTAGCGCGTGCTCTGCGCGGTCCGGCTCGCGAGGAGCTTTGTGAGGGAGAGGCGACGGACGTGAGTCCCAAACCAAACAAGATCTAGAAGGCGAGAAACGGCTCGAACGAGAAAAGGCACCCCCCGCGCGCAACGATAAAAATTCAGCTTCAACTTAAGTCCAGAATCAGAAAGCAACGCCACAGAAAGAGAGATCCAAAGCAAAAGGCTGCGTCCGGCACCTAGTCTAGTCTTAGGGTCTTCAAGTCTTCTCACCAGCGTGGAGCGAAGTGATGTCCATTAGGCGTGGGAGGGAGCCCCGGGGCCTGAGGCCGGCGCTCCTGAGACTCCGGGGCATGTACAGCCCCAACTCATTATTACGTGAGAGTGTCATGGGCGGCGAGCTTCACAGGCACCGGGCCTTCTTCACAAGTACTGGCCTTGCTTCATATCGCCAGACGAGGGCCCCGCCTTGCGCCCCTCTTGACCTCCTTTGAGCCGGCCGGAGACCAGGACGGCACAAAGGAGGGAAAGAGGACGCCAGCGATTCCCTCGGCGACCACGGGTCTCTGCCAGAGGAAAGGTCGTTGAAGCCACCCCGGCAGAGGGCCTACCTACGGGTGTCCCCTGGTTTCACATGCCTTGGGAAGGGGCCTTGCTCCTGGCTCCCTCTCGGTGGCCCCTAGCGTATCTCCCTTGTTGAGACGGGTGCCGCCGTGCCGGGGTCGTCGATCGGTGCTGCAACCTGATTCATCGATAGCCCATGGTTAGCATAAGCATGTTCCTGAGAGGTTAGCGGTACCCTATAGTTGCCTTCACCGGCGCGTTCGCTGTGGTTCTCCACTGGCTCTTGGAAGGCTTCGACTCCTAGCGCCCCTTCTCCCCAGTCTTCTCCAACGAATGAGCCGATGTCGTCCTCTGGTGCGTACCCTTGGTCGATCATGCGGGGCACGTAGGCTTCCGGGGGCGTCACCCTGAACACCTCGCCGTGGTGCCCCACACTCCATGTTTCTCCGCCCATGATGTCGTCCTGGGGATGATAATATGGCATCCGGCTAGGGCCATGGGGGTGACGCTCGCGCTCGTGCTTCTCAAGGGCGGCATGGTGGGATTGGAGCCCCCTACGCCGTCAGCCGTGCTGAAGTTGGCGAAGCCCCCTGGCATAGTTGACGGTGCACAGATGTGGTGAGGCTCGCCGCGCGACCTTGCATTGGCCTGGGGGGAGTCGATAGCTGAAGGGTGGCGCTCCCGACGCTACTGCGTCCAGCAGCTCAGCAACACGCTCAAGCAGCGTGTCCCGGCCGCTCTCCATCAGCCTGCATCGCAGCAGCTCCCTTGCCACTTTGAGTGCCGCCCGCATGTTCCCTTGCTCCCGCCGTGAGTGCGGTGCTGTTGCAGCGGCGTGACTTGCTGCTCTCACCACGGCTCGTGCTTGCCGCGGGGTGAGGGTGGATGATGCCTGGCCATGCTGTTCACGCCCGACAAAGCTCGGCGACGCCCGTGCCGCCTGGGTGCGGGGTCGAGATCTTCATCGGCAGGCGGCGCCGTCCGGGCCGGCCAGGCCGCCCAGCGGTCGGATCCGGCTCTTGGGTCGCCAGACATCGTAGCCGGTGAATGTCGGAGAGCTGATTGGCGGAGAAAAGGCTCCAGCGCACCCCTACCTGGCGCGCCAAATGTCGGGGTATGGGGTCCCGGCAAACCCTTAAGGTTCGAACACTGGGGTCCGCGCGAATTCTTTCCCTTCAACCGATCTATGCTCTAGCTCGCTAGGATCTCGCGGATGAACTCGACAAACTCACAACACAGATGGACACAGGGTTTATACTAGTTCGGGCCACCGTTGTGGTGTAATACCCTACTCCAGTGTGGTGGTGGTGGATTGCCACTTGGGCTAATGATGAACAATACAAGGGAAGAACGGCCTCCTGAGGTCAAGGCGTTCTTGAGCTCGGTGAGCTTGTGTGTGTGTGGGTGGTCTCTCTCTAGCTAAGATCAGATCGTCCTCTCCATCCTTCATCCTCCCCCTCCATTGTGGTGGCTAGTCCTATTTATAGAGGCCCTGGTCCTCTTCCCAAATATCAAGCGGGAAGGGAGCCAACAATGGCGAGCTAATTTGGAGGGGGGCAGCTAGTACAAGCTATCCTGACAATAGTAGTATTTCCCTGCACAAAGTTCTGGTGGTGACGCTGCTCTGGGCTCCACGGTGACCTCCGTCTTGCACTCCATGGTCTTGGTCTTGTTGCACCGAAATGGCAACCTTTGCCAGAGGCCTCGGTACTCCGCAGCTGCGCGTGCCCCCTTTGCACCAAAGAGGAAACAAGGACACTATGCGCGCTGGTGCCCGCCTGGCGCCCGCCTGGTATCGATCGTCATGGCTCACGTCAAGAGAACCTCGTGAGGTTTGCCTCACCTTGATATCTCCGCTCCTCGCGAGCCTGCCTAGCTAGGACACTCCAGAGGAGGTCTTGCGTCGTCCGCCTCGTGAGGCTTGGCCCCTCGCGAGGGTCTTGGGTGCTTTGTTGGTGAAGATGGGCCGTATGGCCTCTGGCTCAGCCATGCCGCGGGCCGCAGGTAGGCAAGTCTGGGGACCCCCGTTCCCAGAACGCCGACAGACATGCCTTGCCCTCCGAACTTAGAGTCAGATGGTAGGCTTCAAAAATCAGAAGACACTCCGGAGCCCGGGCTGTTTAGTCTGGAAAAACCTCAGACTCCGGATCGTCGATCGGGTCAGGGTTCAGATCCAATTCCACCCACCCACCCAAACATAGGTGCTCTCACAAGCACAAAACAGCAGTCTCGAGAAATGGTCCACCACTTCTGG
The DNA here is from genome assembly GCF_002162155.2 of Triticum dicoccoides. NCBI lineage: Eukaryota > Viridiplantae > Streptophyta > Magnoliopsida > Poales > Poaceae > Triticum > Triticum dicoccoides. The sequence goes on from NC_041390.1 coordinate 430,322,250, forward strand.
GCTAGATTTCTCCTTGTCAAGGACAAGGTCAAGGATTGCCGCGCTGAGGACGGGATATCAGCGTTCCACAATAACTGCACGAACGAAGGACTCCTCAACGCCATTAAGCGCCGCCGCATACTACACTTCACCAACTTGGCAACTATTGTACAGAAGTACAGCACAATGGAGAGCGCCTGGAGAAATCACACAGTTTGGGAGCTATCGGCCCCAACTCAACCACTAGTCCAGGCGAAAAGGGTGGACCCCTGTAACGCGCCCAGACCAATAGCCAAGAAATACAAACCCATTACGCGGCGTGAAACTGTTCTGGAGGGATGGCTTGATGGCCCCTGCAAAATACACACCACACAGGATACTATACCAACTGACAACCTTAGAGCATGTTGGATACTTCGGCAGGTAGCCAAAAAGGACGAGGACATCCTCACCAAGGACATCCCGGAGCAACACCCTCCGGAAGAGGACGAGCCCAGAGTACTGGCAGTGTTTGAGACATTCACTTCAAACAATAGGCGCAAAAGGGCACTCTGCGAACTCGCCAAAGTCTGCCAGATCGCAACAATAAACCCATGGAACGACATAGCGATAACCTTTAACACTGGCGACGAACCAAAACACAGGATAGTCCGAGCACCAGCCGCCTTGGTCCTCAGCCCAATTTGTTGGGGAACATAGTAATTTCAAAAAAATTCCTACGCACACGCAAGATTATGGTGATGCATAGCAACGAGAGGGGAGAGTGTTGTCCACGTACCCTCGTAGACCGAAAGCGGAAGCGTTAGCACAACGCAGTTGATGTAGTCGTACGTCTTCACGATCCGACCTATCAAGTACCGAACGCACGGCACCTCCGAGTTTTGCACACGTTCAACTCGATGACGTCCCTCGAACTCCGATCCAGCCGAGTGTTGAGGGAGAGTTTCGTCACCACGATGGCGTGGTGTCGATGATGATGTTCTACCGACGCAGGGCTTCGCATAAGCACCGCTACGATATGATCGAGGTGGATTATGGTGGAGGGGGGCACCGCACACGGCTAAGAGATCAAGAGATCAATTGTTGTGTCTTTGGGCTGCCCCCTACCCCCGTATATATAGGAGTGGAGGAGGGGGAGGGCCGGCGCTCTCTATGGCGGGCCGTAGGGGAGTCCTACTCCCACCAGGAGTAGGATTCCCCCTTTCCTAGTAGAACTAGGAGACCTTCCAAGTAGTAGGAGTAGGAGGGAAGGAAAGGGAAGGGAAAATGAGAAGGAAGGAAGGGGGCGCCCACCCTACCTAGTCCAATTCAGACCAACCAATGGGGAGGGGTGTGGCCACCCTTTGAGGCCTTTCTCTCCTTTCCCGTATGGCCCATTAAGGCCCAATACGAATTCCCGAAACTCCTCGGTACTCCCGAAAATACCCGAATCACTCGGAACCTTTCCGATGTCCGAATATAGTCGTCCAATATATCGATCTTTACGTCTCGACCATTTCGAGACTCCTCGTCATGTCCCCGATCTCATCCGGGACTCCGAACTCCTTCGGTACATCAAAACACATAAACTCAAAATATAATCGTCATCGAACTTTAAGCGTGCGGACCCTACGGGTTCGAGAACTATGTAGACATGACCGAGACACGTCTCCGGTCAATAACCAATAGCGGGACCTGGATGCTCATATTGGCTCCTACATGTTCTACGAAGATCTTTATCGGTCAAACTACATAACAACATACATTGTTCCTTTGTCATCGGTATGTTACTTGCCCGAGATTTGATCGTCGGTATCTCAATACCTAGTTCAATCTCGTTACCGGGAAGTCTCTTTACTCGTTCCGTAACACATCATCCCGCAACTAACTCATTAGTTGCAATGCTTGCAAGGCTTATAGTGATGTGCATTACCGAGTGGGCCCAGAGATACCTCTCCGACAATCGGAGTGACAAATCCTAATCTCGAAATACGCCAACCCAACAAGTACCTTCGGAGACACCTGTAGAGCACCTTTATAATCACCCAGTTACGTTGTGACGTTTGGTAGCACACAAAGTGTTCCTCCGGTAAACGGGAGTTGCATAATCTCATAGTCATAGGAACATGTATAAGTCATGAAGAAAGCAATAGCAACAAACTAAACGATCAAGTGCTATGCTAACGGAATGGGTCAAGTCAATCACATCATTCTCTAATGATGTGACCCCATTAATCAAATGACAACTCATGTCTATGGCTAGGAAACCTAACCATCTTTGATTCAACGAGCTAGTCAAGTAGAGGCATACTAGTGACATACTGTTTGTCTATGTATTCACACATGTATTATATTTCCGGTTAATACAATTCTAGCATGAATAATAAACATTTATCTTGATATAAGGAAATAAATAATAATTTTATTATTTCCTCTAGGGCATATTTCCTTCAGTCTCCCACTTGCACTAGAGTCAATAATCTAGTTCACATCGCCATGTGATTTAACATCAATAGTTCACATTACCATGTGATTAACACCCATAGTTCACATCGTCATGTGACCAACACCCAAAGGGTTTACTAGAGTCAATAATCTAGTTCACATTGCTATGTGATTAATACCCAAAGAGTACTAAGGTGTGATCATGTTTTGCTTGTGTGGGAAGTTTAGTCAACGGGTCTGCCACATTCAGATCCGTATGTATTTTGCAAATATCTATGTCAACAATGCTCTGCATGGAGCTACTCTAGCTAATTGCTCCCACTTTCAATATGTATCTAGATTGAGACTTTGAGTCATCTGGATCAGTGTCAAAACTTGCATCGACGTAACCCTTTACGAAGAACCTTTTGTCACCTCCATAATCGAGAAACATATCCTTATTGCACTAAGGATAATTTTGACCAATGTCCAGTGATCTACTCCTAGATCACTATTGTACTCCCTTGCCAAACACAGGGCAGGGTATACAATAGGTCTGGTACACAGCATAGCATACTTTATAGAACCTATGGTTGAGGCATAGGGAATGACTTTCATTATCTCTCTATCTTCTGCCGTGGTCGGGTTTTGAGTCTTACTCGGTTTCACACCTTGTAACACAGGCAAGAACTCTTTCTTTGACTGTTCCATTTTGAACTACTTCAAAATATTGTCAAGGTATGTACTCATTGAAAAACTTATTAAGCATCTTGATCTATCTCTATAGATCTTGATGCTCAATATGTAAGCAGCTTCACCGAGGTCTTTCTTTGAAAAACTCCTTTAAAACATTCCTTTATGCTGTGTAGAATAATTTTAAATTATCTCCGATCAACAATATGTCATTCACATATACTTATCAGAAATGTTGTAGTGCTCGCACTCACTTTCTTGTAAATACAGGCTTCACCGCAAGTCTGTATAAAACTATATGCTTTGATCAACTTATCAAAGCATATATTCCAACTTCGAGATGCTTGCACCAGTCCATAGATGGATCGCTGGAGCTTGCATATTTTGTTAGTACCTTTAGGATTGACAAAACCTTATGGTTGCATCATATACAAATCTTCTTTAATAAATCCATTAAGGAATGCAGTTTTGTTTATCCATTTGCCAGATTTTATAAAATGCGGCAATTGCTAACATGATTCGGACAGACTTAAGCATAGATACGAGTGAGAAACTCTTATCGTAGTCAACACCTTGAACTTGTCGAAAACCTTTTTGCGACAATTCTAGATTTGTAGATAGTAACACTACTATCAGCGCATGTCTTCCTCTTGAAGATCCATTTAATCTCAATGACTCGCCGATCAATGGGAAAGTCAATCAAAGTCCATACTTTGTTCTCATACATGGATCTCATCTCAGATTTCATGGCCTCAAGCCATTTCGCGGAATCTGGGCTCATCACCGCTTCCTCATAGTTCGTAGGCTCGTCATGGTCAAGTAACATGACCTCCAGAATAGGATTACCGTACCACTCTGGTGCAGATCTCACTCTGGTTTACCTACGAGGTTCGGCAGTAACTTGATCTGTAGTTACATGATCATCATCATTAGCTTCCTCACTAATTGGTGTAGTAGTCACATGAACAGATTTCTGTGATGAACTACTTTCCAATAAGGGAGCAGGTACAGTTACCTCATCAAGTTCTACTTTCCTCCCACTCACTTCTTTCGAGAGAAACTCCTTCTCTAGAAAGGATCCATTCTCAGCAATGAATATCTTGTCTTCGGATATGTGATAGAAGGTGTACCCAACATTTTATTTTGGGTATCCTATGAAGATACACTTCTCCGATTTGGGTTTGAGCTTATCAGGTTGAAACTTTTTAACATAAGCATTGCAACCTCAAACTTTAAGAAATGACAGCTTAGGTTTCTTGCCAAACCATAGTTCATACGGTGTCGTCTCAACGGATTTAGATGGTGCCCTATTTAATGTGAATGTAGCTGTCTCTAATGCATAACCCCAAAACGATAGTGGTAAATCGGTAAGAGACATCATAGATCGCACCATATCTAATAAAGTACAGTTACGACATTCGGACACACCATTACACTTTGGTGTTCCAGGTGGCGTGAGTAGTGAAACTATTTCACATTGTTTTAACTGAACGCCAAACTCGTAACTCAAATATTTTACTTCTGCGATCATATCGTAGAAACTTTTATTTTTGTTACGATGATTCTCCACTTCACTCTAAAATTCTTTGAACTTTTCAAATGTTTCAGACTTGTGTTTCATCAAGTAGATATACTCATATTTGCTCAAATCATCTGTGAAGATCAGAAAATAATGATACCTGCCGCGAGCCTCAATATTCATCGGACCACATACATCAGTATGTATGATTTCCAACAAATCTGTTGCTCGCTCCATTGTTTCGGAGAACGGAGTCTTGGTCATCTTGCCCATGAGGCATGGTTCGCAAGCATCAACTGATTCATAATCAAGTGATTCCAAAAGCCCATCAGCATGGATTTTCTTCATGCGCTTTAACCAATATGACCTAAACGGCAGTGCCACAAATAAGTTGCACTATCATTATTAACTTTGCATCTTTTGGCTTCAATATTATAAAAATATATATCACCATGATCGAGATCGAACAAACCATTTTCATTGGGTGTATGACCATAGAAGGTTTTATTCATGTAAACAGAACAACAATTATTCTCTAACTTACATGAATAACCGTATTGCAATAAACATGATCCAATCATATTCATGCTCAACGCAAACACTAAATAACATTTATTTTAGGTTTAACACTAATCCCGAAAGTATAGGGAGTGTGCAATGATGATCATATCAATCTTGGAACCATTTCCAATACACATCGTCACTTCACCCTTAACTAGTCTCTGTTCATTCTGCAACTCCCGTTTCGAGTTACTATTCTTAGCAACTGAACCAGTATCAAATACCGAGGGGTTGCTACGAACACTAGTAAAATACACATCAATAATCTATATATCAAATATACCTTTGTTCACTTTGCCATCCTTCTTATCCGCCAAATACTTGGGTAGTTCCGCTTCCAGTGACCAGTTCCTTTGTAGTAGAAGCACTCAGTTTCAGGCTTAGGTCCAGACTTGGGTTTTTTCACTTGAGCAGCAACTTGCTTGCCATTCTTCTTAAAGTTCCCCTTTCTTCCCTTTATCCCTGTACTTGAAACTAGTGGTTTTGTTTACCATCAACACTTGATGTTTTTCTTGATTTCTACCTTCGTCGATTTCAGCATCACGAAGAGCTTGGGAATCGTTTCCGTTATCCCTTGCATATTATAGTTCATCACGAAGTTCTACTAACTTGGTGATGGTGACTAGAGAATTCTGTCAATCACTATTTTATCTGGAAGATTAACTCCCACTTGATTCAAGCGATTGTAGTACCCTGACAATCTGAGCACATGCTCACTGCTTGAGCTATTCTCCTCCATCTTTTAGCTATAGAACTTGTTGGAGACTTCATATCTCTCAACTCGGGTATTTGCTTGAAATATTAATTTCAACTCCTCGAACATCTCATATGGTCCATGACGTTCAAAACATCTTTGAAATCCCGATTCTAAGCTGTTAAGCATGGTGCACTAAACTATCAAGTAGTCATCATATTGAGCTAGCCAAACGCTCATAACGTCTGCATCTGCTCCTGCAATAGGTTTGTCACCTAGCGGTGCATCAAGGACATAATTCTTCTGTGCAGCAATGAGGATAACCTCAGATCACGGATCCAATCTGCATCATTGCTACTAACATTTTCCAACTTAGTTTTCTCTAGGAACATATAAAAATTAAACGGGGAGCAACATCGCGAGCTATTGATCTACAACATAGATATGCTAATACTACCAGGACTAAGTTCATGATAAATTAAAGTTCAATTAATCATATTACTTAAGAACTCCCACTTATATAGACATCCCTCTAATCATCTAAGTGATCATGTGATCCAAATCAACTAAATCATAACCGATCATCACGTGAAATGGAGTAGTTTTCAATGGTGAACATCACTATGTTGATCATATCTACTATATGATTCACGCTCGACCTTTCAGTCTTAGTGTTCCGAGGCCATATCTGCATATGCTAGGCTCGTCAAGTTTAACCTGAGTATTCTGCGTGTGCAAAACTGGCTTGCACCCGTTGTAGATGGACGTAGAGCTTATCACACCCGATCATCACATGGTGTCTGGGCACAACGAACTTTGGCAACGGTGCATACTCAGGGAGAACACTTTTATCTTGAAATTTAGTGAGATATCATCTTATAATGCTACCGTCAATTAAAGCAAGATAAGATGCATAAAAGATAAACATCACATGCAATCAAAATATGTGACATGATATGGCCATCATCATCTTGTGCCTTTGATCTCCATCTCCAAAACATCGTCATGATTTCCATCGTCACCGGCATGACACCATGATCTCCATCATCTTGATCTATATCAATGTGTCGTCACATGGTCGTCTCGCCAACTATTTCTCTTGCAACTATTGCTATCACATAGCGATAAAGTAAAGCAATTATTTGGCACTTGCATCTTATGCAATAAAGAGACAACCATAAGGCTTCTGCCAGTTGCTGATAACTTCAATAAAACATGATCATCTTATACAACAACTTATATCTCATCACGTCTTGACCATATCACATCACAACATGCCCTACAAAAACAAGTTAGACGTCCTCTACTTTGTTGTTGCAAGTTTTACGTGGCTGCTACGGGCTTAGCAAGAACCGTTCTTACCTACGCATCAAAACCACAATGATAGTTTGTCAAGTTGGTGCTGTTTTAACCTTCGCAAGGACCGGGCGTAGCCACACTCGGTTCAACTAAAGTTGGAGAAACTGACACCCGCCAGCCACCTATGTGCAAAGCACGTCGGTAGAACCAGTCTCGCATAAGCGTATGCGTAATGTCGGTCCGGGCCGCTTCATCCAACAATACCGCCGAACCAAAGTGTGACATGCTGGTAAGCAGTATGACTTATATCGCCCACAACTCTCTTGTGTTCTACTCGTGCATATAACATCAACGCATAAAACCTGGCTCGGATGCCACTGTTGGGGAACGTAGTAATTTCAAAAAAATTCCTACGCACACGCAAGATCATGGTGATGCATAGCAACGAGAGGGGAGAGTGTTGTCCACGTACCCTCGTAGACCGAAAGCGGAAGCGTTAGCCCAACGCGGTTGATGTAGTCGTATGTCTTCATGATCCGACCGATCAAGTACTGAACGCACGGCACCTCCGAGTTTTGCACACGTTCAACTCGATGACGTCCCTCGAACTCCGATCCAGCCGAGTGTTGAGGGAGAGTTTCTTCGGCACGACGGCGTGGTGTCGATGATGATGTTCTACCGACGCAGGGCTTCGCATAAGCACCGCTACGATATGATCGAGGTGGATTATGGTGGAGGGGGGCACCGCACACGGCTAAGAGATCAAGAGATCAATTGTTGTGTCTTTGGGGTGCCCCCTACCCCGGTATATAAAGGAGTGTAGGAGGGGGACGGCCGGCCCTCTATATGGCGCGCCCTAGGGGAGTCCTACTCCCACCGGGAGTAGGATTCCCCCTTTCCTAGTAGAACTAGGAGCCCTTCCAAGTGGTAGGAGTAGGAGGGAAGGAAAGGGAAGGGAAAAGGAGAAGGAAGGAAGGGGGCGCCCCCCTCCCTAGTCCAATTCGGACCAGCCCATGGGGAGGGGTGCAGCCACCCTTTGAGGCCTTTCTCTCCTTTCCCGTATGGCCCATTAAGGCCCAATACGAATTCCCGTAACTCCTCGGTACTCCCGAAAATACCCGAATCACTCGAAACCTTTCCGATGTCCGAATATAGTCGTCCAATATATCGATCTTTACGTCTCGACCATTTCGAGACTCCTCGTCATGTCCTCGATCTCATCCGGGACTCCGAACTCCTTTGGTACATCAAAACACATAAACTCAAAATATAATCGGCATCGAACTTTAAGCGTGCGGACCCTACGGGTTAGACAACTATGTAGACATGACCGAGACACGTCTCCGGTCAATAACCAATAGCGGGAGCTGGATGCTCATATTGGCTCCTACATGTTCTACGAAGCTCTTTATCGGTCAAACCGCATAACAACATACGTTGTTCCCTTTGTCATCGGTATGTTACTTGCCCGAGATTCGATCGTCGGTATCTCAATACCTAGTTCAATCTCGTTACCGGGAAGTCCCTTTACTCGTTCCGTAACACATCATCCCGCAACTAACTCATTAGTTGCAATGCTTGCAAGGCTTATAGTGATGTGCATTACCGAGTGGGCCTAGAGATACCTCTCCGACAATCGGAGTGACAAATCCTAATCTCGAAATACGCCAACCCAACAAGTACCTTCGGAGACACCTGTAGAGCACCTTTATAATCACCCGGTTATGTTGTGACGTTTGGTAGCACACAAAGTGTTCCTTCGGTAAACGGGAGTTGCATAATCTCATAGTCATAGGAACATGTATAAGTCATGAAGAAAGCAATAGCAACAAACTAAACGATCAAGTGCTATGCTAACGGAATGGGTCAAGTCAATCACATCATTCTCTAATGATGTGACCCCATTAATCAAATGACAACTCATGTCTATGGCTAGGAAACTTAACCATCTTTGATTCAACGAGCTAGTCAAGTAGAGGCATACTAGTGACATAATGTTTGTCTATGTATTCACACATGTATTATATTTCCGGTTAATACAATTCTAGCATGAATAATAAACATTTATCATGATATAAGGAAATAAATAATAACTTTATTATTGCCTCTAGGGCATATTTCCTTCACAATTGTGGATGGCTTTCGGCTCACCAAGGTTCTCATGGACGGCGGCAGCAGACTAAACCTCATTTATGAGGATACAATATGAAATATGGAAATAGACAGGAGCCGCGTTGAGGAAAGCAGCACGACCTTCCGAGGAATCATTCCCAGTCGGGAGGCACGGTGTGCGGGAAAAATCACACTCGACGTGGTATTCGGCACGCCAGAGAACTATCGGTCCGAAGAAATAACTTTCCAGGTGGCCCCCTTCAACAGCGGATATCATGCCCTCTTGGGGCGAAATGCATTCATGCGCTTTCACGCAATACCCCATTACGGGTACATGAAGCTTAAGATGCCCGGGCCCAACGGCATAATCACTCTAGTTAGTGATCCGGACATAGAACTCCGAGCCGAGAATAAATCCGCGTCCCTGGCCCTTGAGGCATTATCTGAAGCCCTCGCGGCCGAAGAATTGACCGTGCTGCGCTCCATAGTGGACAGAGATGATGTGGTCCTAGACAAATGACCCAAATCCACCTCATTCAAGCCGGAAGAAGAAATAGTCAAATTTCGAGTCCACCCAACGGACCCCAAGAAGACAACATCCATAGGAGCACAACTAGACCCAACGGTTGACGCCGCTCTACGAGAGTTCCTACGCGAGAATTGGGATATATTCGCCTGGAACCCTTCTGACATGCCAGGAATCCCACGCGAGTTGGCCGAACACAACCTCAATATATTGAAGGGACACAAACCGGTCAAGCAAACACTACGGTGCTTCTCCAAACCCAAACGCCAAGCTATGGGGGAAGAGCTTGCCAAGCTAATCAAGGCAGGATTCATTAGAGAAATAGAACATCCGGACTGGCTGGCAAATTTGGTGATGGTACCAAAGAAGGACAAATCCTAGCGCATGTGTGTCGATTTTAAAGACCTCAACAAGGCATGCCCTAAGGATCCCTTCCCCCTTCCCCGCATCGATCAAATCATTGACGCCACCGCAGGACACGACTCACTGTGTTTTCTTGACACATATTCCGGATACCATCAAATCAAAATGAAGGAATGCGATCAAGCTGCAACGGCATTCATCACCCCATATGGGCCATTCTGCTTCAACACTATGCCCTTCGGGCTAAAAAACGCCGGTGCCACATACCAACGCATGATTCAAACATGGTTGGAGAAACAGATCGGCAAGACAGTTGAAGCTTACGTGGACGATGTTGTCATCAAAACTAGGCACGTCGAAACACTAATAGACGATTTACGTCTCACATTCGACAACCTCCGCGGTTATGACATTAAGCTCAATCCGGAGAAGTGCGTTTTCGGCGTCCCTGCTGGAAAACTGCTGGGCTTCATCGTTTCCAATAGAGGAATTGAAGCAAACCCAGCCAAAATCCGGGCTTTGTCACAATTGGCTAAGCCAACAGACCTTAAACAAGTTGAAAAGCTCGCGGGTTGCGTAGCAGCACTAAGACGCTTTATCTCCAGATTGGGAGAAAAGGCACTGCCACTCTATCGCCTTCTACGGCGAACCGACCACTTCGAGTGGATGGATGCGGCAACAGCCGGACTGGAGGAAATAAAAATCCTTCTTGCGAGCAATCCCATCCTGGCCGCACAAAACACCGGCGAACCGATGTTATTATACATATCAGCAACACATCAAGTGGTGAGTGCCGTACTCGTCGTTGAACGAGAACAGGACGGACATAAATTCCTGCTTCAAAAGCTAGTATACTACGTATCTACTGTCCTTACACCATGCAAATCCCGGTACCCCCATTATCAAAAGATAGCATACGCGGTCTTCATGGCATCCCGAAAGCTCCGTCACCACTTCCAGGAGTGTTCGATCATGGTGGCCTCCAAAGTACCACTCAATGACAGTATAAACAATCGTGATGCCACGGGCCAGATTGCCAAATGGGCCATCGAGCTCCTCCCATTTAACATTACATATAAGCCACGTCGACCTATCAAATCCCAAGATTGGCCGACTTCATCGCCGAATGGACAGAGGCCGAACTCCCTAAAGAGTACGACACATACTCCAATTGGGTTATGTATTTCAACGGCTCCAAAATGCTGGCAGGGTTAGGAGCAGGCGTCGTTTTAACATCCCCTACTGGAGACGTCATCCAGTACATTCTCCAAATACTATACACAGACTCTAATAACGCAGCCGAATACGAGGCCTTATTGCACGGTCTCCGGATGGCTGTCTCCACGGGCATACAATGCCTAGAAGTACGCGGGGACTCAAACCTTGCAATATCTCAAATAAATGGAGATTTTGACGCCAAAGATCCAAAGATGACAGCATACCGTAACACAGTCATAAAAATGTCGGCCCGGATCAAAGGGCTCGAGTTCCATCATGTGGCTCGAGAAAGTAATCAAGCGGCAGATGTTCTTGCTCGTATCGGTGCTAAGCGCGACCCCGTCCCACCTAATATTTTCCTAGAAAGGCTCTTTAAGCCATCCGTGGTGTGGCAGGGGGAAACAACAATACTAGTCCGGATAGAAACATAACCCCAGATCCCGGAAACACTGACGTCGTTGGGGGCTCAGCCACCGAAATAACACCGTCGACGCATCTCATCATGGTAGTCATTGCCCCATGGACCGAACCCTTCCTGGCCTACCTTAACAGGAAAGAGCTTCTCGAGGACCAGAATGAGGCCTGCTGCATTGTCCGGCGTTCAGAGGCGTACACGGTTCATGATGGAGAGCTCTATAAGAAAAGCGCCACCAGAGTCCTTCAACGATGTATATCCAAGGAAGAGGGGCGGCAGCTCTTGGCAGGAATTCATGCCGGACTCGGCGGTCACCACGCCGCAGCTCGGGCCCTTGTCAGCAAGGCCTTCTGTACATGGTTTTATTAGCCGACGGCTCAAGCAGATGCATAGGACCTTGTCCAACGTTGCGTCGGATGCCAACTCTTTGCCAATCAAAGCCATATGCCCCCACTGCCTTACAAACAATCCCCATCACTTGGCCTTTCATGGTCTGGTGACTCGATATGGTAGGACCCCTTAAAGGTGGAAGCCATAAGAGAAAGTATCTACTGGTCATGGTGGATAAATTCACCAAGTGGATAGAGGCCAAACCAGTTAAAACGGCCGAAGCAGGGCCAGTAATAGATTTCATATCCAGCGTGGTACACCATTACGGTGTCCCGCACACTATAATCACCGATAATGGCTCCAATTTTACAGCCGATGAGGTGAAAACCTGGTGTGCTAATCTAGGCATTAAGCTCGATTACGCCCTTGTCTATCACCTGCAAACAAATGGTCAAGTCGAACGGGCTAATGGTCTTATTATGAGCGGCATTAAACCCAGACTAGTGCGTTCTTTGAAGGAATCGGATAAGCACTGGGTGGAGGAACTTGACTCCGTACTCTGGGGGCTGCGGACCACGCCCAACCGCTCTTCTGGATATACACCCTTCTTCATGGTGTACGGTGCGGAAGCAGTGTTACCTTCTGATATTATTCAGGACTTACCTCGAGTGCGTATGTACGAAGAGAGAGAAGCCGAGCTTGATCGGCAGGACAGCTTAGATGCCTTGGAGGAGGAGCGTGATGTCGCCAAAGCTCGTTTCGCATTTTATCAACAGCAGGCTCGCATGTATGAAAGCAGAGAAGTGTGGTCCAAGACGTATAACATTGGTGAACTCATCCTATTCTTGCCGGAGAAGAAAAAGGACAAACTCAAGCCCAAGTGGGAGGGTCCCTTCATCATTGATGAAGTTCTCACCGGAGGAGCGTACCGCCTACGTGATGCATTAGATAATCACCTGGAGCCGAACCCCTAGAATGCGGCCAGACTACGACAATTTTATGCCTAACGCCGAACTCTGTGTTCGTTTCCTTCCTCCTGTTATTACCATTATTTATTTATTTTTCTCTTTTCGTCTTTTAACTTTTTTGTTTTCTCTTTAGCCTTATGGCTTTAGTGCGGCTAGACCATCCCTACCTGACACGTACATCTCTAAATATGTACGTTCATTATACCTGGGGGCTTCTCGTACAGAAGCTTGCGACTATTCTTCGAGCATCAAGCTCAGCACATATGCGTTCCTTTTTTCCATATGTACCCTTTCGTCGCCACTATATGCATCGATATGACTTAAGTTTTGGCCAAGCTGGGTTGCCTGGCTCCTGTGCTTATGCCCTACGTTCCCGTTAGTTCGGCTAGGGGATAAAGGGAGCACCTCTGTGATTGTTACTGTCGGGTCATCCGGATGTTCACCTCAGACTGGGTGAAGCCAAAAGCTAGCGTTCTTAAGGGAATATTCGGTCGGTGAATTAAAGGTGTTTCCGCATTCACTCCATTGTGAACCCCAAATGTTACTTACTCTATGATTTTATCAATCATAGTTCGGACATGTACATTAACATGCATGCAAACCTAGGGAAAGGAACCCTTAACGGAACTATTCTCTCTGGAAGATGTTTCTTACATAATGTAATATAACATAACTAGCCGGATACACATTGTCTGTTTGAGCAATTATGACCCCTATGCCTGGTTTCCACGCATACCCCGGTATATTCTACCGCTATGGTATTCAGAAACACTCCGAACCTTCGGGTCAAGAGGTTGAAGTGAAAAGGTCGGTGATGACAATTGTCTTTATTATCCAGCTAGAAGGAAAGTACATAGTCGCTTATGACTCAAACACTTCCTCCTCTATACCGTCCAAAAGGCGGTCTAATTTACAATCCTGTTGGGAATATTTGGCGGCCACCTCTACTTGGTCATATACTAAACTAACGGGAATCTTCACCATGGCCCAGGCCTCTCACGCACCCTCTCGGCAGGCTTCTATCTTCCACAGCCGGACACACCACCGCGCTCCCTTGAAAAGCTCTACCAGCTTCTCCATGCTTCCTGGAGGGGAGTCGGATGGCCATAAGGCCTTGGCTACACTTCGCATAGCCTGCCGAGCTTGCTCGTGCAACTGCGACAGCCCTTGCAGAAGATCACTTGATGATCCGGACACCTCCTCTTCGGGGCGGTTCGTCAATACACCTGCAATTATAGCTATATCAGCTACCGTTACCTCCAAACTATTATAAGATAAAAGCGGCCACGTACTGAATATGCCGCCTCGGAGCTTCTTGTTCTCCTTCACAGAATCCGCTAGCTGAGCTCGCACATCTTTCAGTTCTTCGCCCAGTTTGGCGTTCGAATCCTGGAGTTTCTTTTTCTCCTCAACGACTTTTGTCAATACATGCTCGCCCGCTGCTAGTAGCTTTTTGGCTCCATGTTCTTCACTTCGAGCGGCGTCCAGCTGCTCCTGTACTTGGTCTAACGACCCAACACACAGATAAGTACCCAGATTCACACTATCGGTGTATTATTATGAATTCTTGATAGAGGGAAATATTACCGGGAGATGCCTTGTATTTCTCCAGTTCGGCATTAGCAGCAAGCAGTTGGCGCTGCCACTTTTCTAGTTCCCGAGCTAGCTGGGTGTTCTTCTCCGGAAGCACCTAGTTGTACATTGATCCTTAAATCAGTTGTTTCAACTCCTTTAAGTCTCGGGGGCTACTGGCATATGGTTATCATAGTCAGACAAAACAAATTTACCTGCACATCTTTCAAAGGTTGCTTTGTGGCCCTGTTAGTTCCATCTCGAGCAGCTTGGATGTATGCATCGGTCGAGCTGAATGTGTTAAACGACTCTTCTAAAAAGCCAGGGTCTTGTAAAATGGCCCGGCGGCGCCGATGATTCATGGCACTCTCCACTTCCGAGTTGGTGAAGGACAGTCTGGCATCGCCCCCGCATCATCCCCCGTATTCACGGCAGGATTTGAATCCTAGCTGCTGGAAGTATGTCCGCTCGAACCTCCGGATATAGTCCGGCGCACCTTTCTCCTGACACATGGAAAACGGGAATGTCACGGTTGGACGTGACTGCTTAGGTGCATGTTGGCGAATTCATACCTCTTTGATGAAGGTACGGCCGTGTCTTCCTTTGCTTTCCTCTTGGAAGACTCGCTTGGAGTAGGGGACGCCCTCTTCGGAGGTACCCTTGGAGCGGTACGTCGTGCCGAACCCTTCCCCCTTTGAGCACAGGATAGTGCGGTGGGTAACAAGGAAGGAGAGATTTCTTTTGAATAAGGTGTCTTTGGATCACTTACATGTGAAGATGGAAGGAGGCCGGGGTAATCGGCGATAATAGATACATATGTACCGTCGTAGCTCATCTGATAGAACGTTCCCTCCTCAAGCTCCACGAATATGTCCGGGTCTTCTTCATATCCGGGGTCAAGATCCCAGTTGCCATTCTCCGGCTGAGGGGCAGGGTCATGGATCCCCTCGATAGCCTTTCGCCATTCGTATTATGAGCAGATAAGTTGCTGCCTGTCAATGAATGATCCAAGGACAAGATAAATTAAGTGAAGCCGAACCTTACCCAGCTGGGAGGATTGTACATGGAAAGTCCGTCTCGATGTTGGAGACGGTTGAACTCCTCCTTATCCCCTTTATACAGCTCGGCCAGGATCTTGGCTAGAGCGGCGGGGGTCTTCGGGCCTTTTCGGCCATAACGTGAGGCGTCGTCTTCTCTGTTATAGTGCCACATGGCAGTCCTCAGTATTGGAGTGGCTGGACCCCCCGCGTTATGGAAATTGCCATCACTTCGATTATTGACAATCCGGACTGGGCAAGCATTTTAATCTTGCCCAGTAGCAAGTTGATTTCTGCGCTATCCTCTTCGTCGAGGCTCCGAGGATGCCAGCTGTGGTGCTTCTTCAGTGGAGCATTTGAAAACTCAGGGAGGCCTATGCGGACGGGGTCGGGTAGAGCGACGTCGTCAATGTAAAACCATTCGAAAGAGCACTCTTCGGGAGCTTTCTTTGGCGTGCTGGACAAATATCCGGTCCCGGCAATGCGCCACACTTCAGCTCCTCCCACTTCAAAGATTGATCCACCTTGATTGCGAGGGACGAGGCAGAATAGTCTTCTCCATAAATCAAAATGGACCTCGCAACCCAAGAATAGTTCGCATAGGGCGACATAACCCGCAATGTGGAGGATGGAGCTGGGGGTAAAATTGTGCAGCTGGAGGCCGTAGTACTCCAGCAGCCCTCAGAGGAATGGGTGAATTGGAAACCCCACTCCCCTCAGCAGATAGGGGACGAAGCATACCCGTTCTCCCACAGACAGATTGGGAGAATCCTCTGCCTGGGTTTTGCCCTTGAAGGAGGCCAACCCTGCTCGAACAGGGACCAGATCTGCTAGAGGGAGAAATCCTTGCGTTTGCAGCTTTGCCAATTGGTTATGGGGCACAGAGCACCTCTCCCACTCGCTTCTCTCTGGGTTGGAACGGGAAGAGGAGCTGGGGTTGTTGGCCATGTTGGAATGGTCCTGCCTGGCAGTCTCTGAGGATTTTCTCCGCTTGGTTCCAAAGGGAGCTGAGATCCAATCTCTTTAAATAGATTCTCTTCCTTATAGGGCTGGGGTGTTATTTGCAAAAAATACCCTGACTGTCCGCATTCGCTCGACACGTGGAAAACAAGGACATTAAGCGCGCATAAGCCGAGGGGAGACATCGAATCTATGGACGAATACACTACTTAAGGGAGGAACCCGCCTTGCAGTACCGAAGATAATCTATGTGCCGAACACCTGGCTATTGAAGACTGGTTCAGGGGCTACTAAGGGAGTCCTAGACTAAGGGGTCCTCGGACGTCCGACCTGTTATCTATGGGTCGGACTGATGGGCTGTGAAGATGTGAAGACCGAAGACGGTTCCCGTGTCTGGATGGGACTCTCCTTGGCGTGGAAGGCAAGCTTGGCGAACAACTATGAAGATTCCATATTATGTAACCGACTCTATGTAACCCTAGATTCCCCTGATGTCTATATAAACTGGAGGACTTAGTCCGGATAGGGGATATTCAATACCTTAGTCATACAGTCTAGACTTCTAGGGTTTAGCCATTACGATCTCATGGTAGATCAACTCTCGTATTCATCAATATAAATCAAGCATGACGTAGGGTATTACCTCCATCAAGAGGGCCCGAACCTGGGTAAAGCTTCATGTCCCCTGTCTCCTGTTACCATCAACCTTAGACGCATAGTTCGGGACCCCCTACCCGAGATCCGCCGGTGTTGACACCGACAGTGGGTAAGTTGGTGCACCCCTGCAGGGAAGAAAACATCTATCGATAGCCTGTCATATGATAACGGACACTTGGAGTTGTATTCCGATCGATACAACTAGAACTGGATACTTGAGGTGATAACTGGATAGTATGGCTCTGGGATTGCTTTCTCGTAGGGAGTTGAGAAAGGATCTATGGCCGAGGTTGATAACACTACTACTACCTTACTTTATGCTACTCTACTCCCTCCTGTTGTTGCAAGATGGTGGTTTCCAGAAGATGCTAGTCATCGATAGGACTAGGCCTTTTCTCTATTCTGGCATTTCTGCAACCCAGTCAACATATACAACCCTTCCTTTGATACTGTTGCATATTTAGTGTAGATCCTTGCTTGCGAGTACTTTGGATGAGTACTCACGATTGCTTTGCTCCCTATTTTTCCCCTTTTCCTTTTTTCCAAATGTTGCAACCAGATGTTGGAGCCCAAGATCCAGACGACACCACTGACGACTACTACTACCCCGAGGGTGCCTACTACTACGTGGAGGCCGCCGACGACCAGAAGTAGTTAGGAGGCTCCCAGGCAGGAGGCCTTGCCTTTTCGATCGTTGTTGATTTTGTGCTAGCCTTCTTAAGGCAAACTTGTTTAACTCATGCCTGTACTTAGATAATGTTGCTTCCGCTGACTCTTGTGTATTCGAGCCCTCGAGGCCCCTGGCTTGTAATATAAAGCTTGTATTATTTTAATTTGTGTCTAGAGTTGTGTTGTGATATCTTCCCATGAGTCCTTGATCTTGATCATACACATTTGCATGTATGATTAGTGTACGATTGAATCGAGGGCGTCACAATTGTGCTAGTTGAGTAGTTGTGAATTTGAAGAAATACTTGTGTTGAAGATTGCAAGTCCCGTAGCATGCACGTATGGTAACCGTTGTGTAACAAATTTGAAACATGATGTGTTATTTGATTGTTTTCCTTATGGGTGGCGGTCGGGGACGAGCGATGGTCTTTTCCTACCAATCTATCCCCCTAGGAGCATGCACGTAGTGCTTGGTTTTTGATGACTTGTTGATTTTTGCAATAAGTATGTGAGTTCTTTATGACTAATGTTGAGTCCATGGATTATACGCACTCTCACCTTCCGTCATTGCTAGACTCTTCGGTACCGTGCATTGCCCTTTGTCACCTTGAGAGTTGGTGAAAACTTCGCTGGTGCATCCAAACCCCGTGATATGATAAGCTGTATCACACATAAGCCTCCTTATATCTTCCTCAAAACAGCCACCATACCTACCTATTATGGCATTTCCATAGCCATTCCGAGATATATTGCCATGCAACTTTCCACCGTTTCATTTATCACACGCTCCATCATTGTCATATTGCTTTGCATGATCATGTTGACATCGTATTTATGGCAAAGCCACCATGCATAATTTATCATACATGTCACTCTTGATTCACTGCCCTTCCCGGTACACCGCCAGAGGCATTCATAGAGAGTCATATTTTGTTCTAGTATCGAGTTGTAATCATTGAGTTGTAAATGGATAGAAGTGTGATGATCATCATTAATAGAGCATTGTCCCAAATAAAAAAAGAGAAAGGCAAATATATAAAAAAGGGCCCAGAAAAAGAGAAATAAAAAGGGATAATGCTACTATCCTTTTTCCACACTTGTGCTTCAAAGTAGCACCATGATCTTTATGATAGAGAGTCTCTTGTTTTGTCACTTTCATATACTAGTGGGAATTTTTCATTATAGAACTTGGCTTGTATATTCCAACAATGGGCTTCCTCAAATGCCTAGGTCTTCGTGAGCAAGCAAGTTGGATGCACACCCACTTAGTTTATTTTGTTGAGCTTTCATACATTTATAGCTCTAGTGCATCCGTTGCATGGCAATCCCTAGTCCTTGCATTGACATCAATCGATGGCAACACCCTAGCCCGTTGATTAGCCGCGTCGATGTGAGACTTTCACCTTTTTTGTCTTCTCCACATAACCCCCTTTCATCATTCTATTCCACCCATAGTACTATATCCATGGCTCACGCTCATATATTGCATGAAAGTTGAAAAAAGTTTGAGATTAATAAAGTATGGAACAATTTCTTGGCTTGTCATCGGGGTTGTGCATGATGAGAGCATTCTTGTGTGACGAAAATGGAGCATGACCAAACTATATGATTTTGTAGGGATGAACTTTCTTTTGCCATGTTATTTTGAGAAGACATGATTGCTTAGTTAGTATGCTTGAAGTTTTATTATTTTTATGTCAATATTAAACTTCTGTCTTGAATCTCTCAGATCTGAACATTCATGCCACAATAAAGAAAATTACATTGAGAATTACGCTAGGTAGCATTCCACATCAAAAATTCCATTTTTATCATTCACCTACTCGAGGACGAGCAGGAATTAAGCTTGGGGATGCTCGATACGTCTCCAACGTATCTATAATGTTTGATTGTTACATGATATTATATTATCTGTTTTGGATGTTAATGGGCTTATTTATACACTTTTATATTATTTTTGGGACTAATCTACTAACCCAAGGCCCAATGCAAATTGCTGTTTTTTTGCATATTTCAGTGTTTCACAGAAAAGGAATATCAAATGGAATCCAAACAGAATGAAACCTTCGGGAGAGTTATTTTTGGAACAAACGTGATCCAGGGGACTTGGAGTGGACGTCAAGAAATCAACAAGGAGGCCACGAGGCAGGGAGGCGCGCCTGCCCCCCTGGGCGTGCCGCCACCCTCATGGGCCCCTCGTGGCTCCACCGACCTACTTCTTCCTCCTATATATATCCATATACCCCGAAAACATCCAGGAGAACCGCGAAACCCTATTTCCACCGCCGCAACCTTTTGTACTCAAGAGATCCCATCTCGGGGCCTTTTCCGGAGCTCCGCCGGAGAGGGGATCGATCATGGAGGGCTTCTACATCAACACCATAGCCTCTCCGATGATGTGCTAGTAGTTTACCTCAGATCTTCGGGTCCATAGTTATTAGCTAGATGGCTTCTTCTCTCTCTTTGGATCTCAATACAATGTTCTCCTCAATATTCTTGGAGATCTATTCGATGTAACTCTTTTTGCGGTGTGTTTGTCGAGATCCAATGAATTGTGGGTTTATGATCAAGTTTATCTATGAACAATATTTGGTTCTTCTCTGAATTCTTATATGTATGATTGGTTATCTTTGCAAGTCTCTTCAAATTATCAGTTTAGTTTGGCCTGCTAGATTGATCTTTCTTGTAATGGGAGAAGTGCTTAGCTTTGGGTTCAATCTTGCGGTGTCCTTTCCCAGTGATAGCAGGGGCAGCAAGGCACGTATTGTATTGTTGCCATCGAGGATAAAAAGATGGGGTTTATATCATATTGCTTGAGTTAATTTATCCCTCTACATCATGTCATCTTGCCTAATACGTTACTCTGTTCTTATGAACTTAATACTCTAGATGCATGCTGGATAGCGGTCGATGTGTGGAGTAATAGTAGTAGATGCAGAATCGTTTTAGTCTACTTGTCTCGGACGTGATGCCTATATACATGATCATGCCTAGATATTCTCATAATTATGCACTTTTCTATCAATTGCTCGACAGTAATTTGTTCACCCACCGTAATACTTATGCTATCTTGAGAGAAGCCACTAGTGAAACCCATGGCCCCCGGGTCTATTCTCTATTATATTAATCTCCCGTCAACTAGCTATTTCTGGCACCGTTTATTTTGCAATCTTTATATTCCAATCTATATCATAAAATACCAAAAAATATATCTTATTATTATCTCTATCAGATCTCACTCTCCTAAGTGACCGTGAAGGGATTGACAACCCCTTTACCACGTTGGTTGCGAGGTTCTTATTTGTTTGTGTAGGTACGAGGGACTTGCGTGTAGTCTCCTACTGGATTGATACCTTGGTTCTCAAAAACTAAGGGAAATACTTACGCTACTTTACTGCATCACCCTTTCCTCTTTAAGGGAAAACCAACGCAGTGCTCAAGAGGTAGCAGTGCACACTACACACATATGTTGGTTCATTCATGTACATGTTACGAAGCAAACCACACCCAAAGGGTTTGCATTTTCCTCTCTGCATATTGTACATGTTTAAAAATTTGATATTAATACACCACAAAAAAATCCCAATTTTTGAATCATGATTACGAAGAAAACCACTTTTGTCCATATAAAAGTTGCATGACATGACGTGTAAACTAGGGGTATGGAGGTAGTGTTACTAGGGGCTATAAAAGGAGAAAATATGTACACTATGGGTATGGAAGTAGTGTTAGTACGAGGTACAAAGGGGCATACCGTCTAAAATTTGACATTGTTATGGGTACATGGAAATTGAAAAAGAAGTACCACAATGAATGAGAAAACAAATCTACAATAAGTTGTTTGAATCAAGGAGAAGATGTGAGGACTAGGGGTATGGAGGTATTGTTTGTAGGAGTTACAAAATGGCATAGCATCTTGATTTTCAAATGGTTATGAGTACATGTAAAATGAAAGGAAATGCCACAATGAATGACAAAACATGTGTACAATAAGTTGTTTGAATCAAGGAGAACATGTGAGCACTAGTGGTATGGAGGCAGTGTTAGTAGCTGGTACAAAAGGGCATACCATCTTAATTTTCAAATGGTTAGAGTACATGGAAATTGAAAATGAAGTACAACAATGAGTAAGAAAACACACCTACAATAAGTTGTTTGAATATAGGAGAACATGTGTGCACTAGGGGTATGGAAGTAGTGTCAGTAGGAGGTACAAAAGGGCTTGGCATCTAGATTTTTAAATGGGGAGTGAACAACCATTAGGACATCTCAAGTGGTAACCTTAGTTCAAATTTCACATGGACAAAGATGTATTACATGATCTAATATAAATTATTGCTGGTTTGTCATGTACAAGTAAAAGAACACGGTTTATTGAAAATTGTTCACTCGACCTTGGAACGACAAATAAACCTCTTCTAAATAATAAAAAATGATCCGCCTTCCTTTAATATTCTTGTTGGACCCGAAAATTTCGTTCCCTCTTTTTTTTTTGTTCCCTCCAACTATTTTAAATGTCATGCTCATTTTCCCCAAACCCACCTTGTAAAGCTTCTTCCAAATTCACGAAATGAACCCACATCTTCATTCACACCGTCCCCTCATATGTCTCTTCTTTCGATATCTAGTCCACTTGTGGCGACCAAATGGATCCCTCCCCGGCGTCCTGCATGGCCGGCGTGCTTTGAAGCAGCAAATAACGTAAACTTCCCCCGTCGACCCCAAGACCTAATCCTAGACTACCAGGTAACAACTCTAGCCCCCTCTCGCCCCACTACCGCTTTTAATATTTGCACGTGCTTTTACATTTTCACATGTTGTTCCTTGAAAGATGTAATCTAATTGTAGGCTCTGTACATCCTCTAATTGTATCTAGGATTATACCAATTTAGTACGTAGCTTCTTAATACATTAGGCACATTATATGGGGTACTGCAGATAGTTCTATCTAGGGTTACAATAATTTATTGTGCAGGTTTATATTAAACTTGTCTGCTATTTTTCACAATTAAATGATTTCTTCTTCTTAATGTAAATGTTGCTCTAGATTAGGTAGTGCAGTACTACTTCTTATTCTTACTAATACAATCTACGTACTTCTGGAGTATGTGTTACCCTGTGAATCTTTGTTCACATTATTGATGACCATGCATAGTAACAAGTCATGTCTGATTCTACAGCTGCTGCTGCCAAATGAGCACATATGTACTGCAAGATTAAAGAAGAAACATCGAGGACGATTGTCCTATAGCCAAACATGCGCTGAGAAAAGATGGTGTCTACGAAATCGATATGGATTCATAGGGTTCATATGATGACAGTCAGAGATATAGGTCAAGATAATGGTAATTGAGGGAGTCCTGGATTAGGGGGTCTCCAGACAGCCGAACTATATCCTTTGGCCGGACTGTTGGACTATGAAGATACAAGATTGAAGACTTCGTCTCGTGTCCGGATGGGATTCTACTTGGCGTGGAAGGCAAGCTAGGAAATATGGATATGGATATCTCCTCCTTTGTAACCGACCTTGTGTAACCCTAACCCTCTCCGGTGTCTATATAAACCGAAGGGTTTTAGTCCGTAGGACAACAATCACAACATACAATCATACCATAGGCTAGCTTCTAGGGTTTAGCCTCTCTGATCTCGTGGTAGATCTACTCTTGTACTACCCATATCATCAATATTAATCAAGCAGGACGTAGGGCTTTACCTCCATCAAGAGGGCCCGAACCTGGGTAAAACATCGTGTCCCCTGCCTCCTGTTACCATCCGGCCTAGACGCACAGTTCGGGACCCCCTACCCGAGATCCACCGGTTTTGACACCGACATTGGTGCTTTCATTGAGAGTTCCGTTGTGCCGTCGCCACCAGGAAGGATGTCTCATCCCGTCTTTAAATACGGCACTATTGCTGAGGGAGCTTTGGCTATCGGCCAGACTCTCCGGCTAGGTGGTTTTCTTATGACCGCCTGTTCGGCCGCTGCACCGACGATGACTTCTCGGGTCATCGAAAGCAATCTTCACGTCAACTCGGAACTCGCCGAGCAGTTAGATCCATTGGAGCTCTCTTCCCTGAACGAGCTCTTGGATTGCATCGCCGCCCTGGGAGTCGCTACAGACTACGATCGGATTGGGCCCAAACCCAATCTGAGAGAGATCAACTCTCCCCTGGTCACCCATCACGTTGCAGTGGTGGAGGAACAATGCGGCAACCCTTCATCTATCTTAAGGACTAGCTATGTCCAAATTCCTGATCCCTCCAAGCCGGATACCCGCGGAGGGGAGGACGTCACTCAAGACCTGAACCTAGAGTCAGGCAGCAGGCTAGATTTATTGGAAAACATCCAAGAATACAAACTTCCGAGTTCGGAAACTCCTTGGCCCCTGAGTCTCAGATTGGGTGAGGATTCGGGTTCAATTCCACCCACCCACCCAAACATAAGCGGTCTATCCCAAATTAGGCAAGAGCCCGAAGAAACAGTACACCATTACTAGGCCAGATTCCTCCTGGTCATGAACAGGATAAAGGACTGCCGCGAGGAAGACGCGATTTCATTATTCTGCAATAATTGCACGGACAAGGGAATCCTCAACGCCATAAGTCGCCGCGAAATTACACGCTTTGCCGACTTGGTGTCCATAGTACGAAAGTATTGTGCGATGGAAAGCGCCTGGAAAACTGAAATAAAATTTTGGGATAATCCGGCCCTGAATACAAACTCAGTCCGAAATAAAAGGGTGCATTATCACAATACACCTAGGTTAACTACCAAAAGCAAAAGCCCTCTACGGGGCAAGGAACCGTACTGGAGGGATGGCTCAATGGACCCTGCAAAATTCATAGTACAGCGGATGCAATACCAACGCACAGCCTTAGAGCATGTTGGATACTCCGGCAGGTGGCCAAAAGTGGTGAGGATCTACTCCTCCCAAATACCACAGAGCACCATCTCATGGACAACAATACGGTGTTAACGGTCTTCGAGACCTTCGTGTCAAATAATAGACGCAAGCGAACACTCCGCAGCATGGCCGAAATCTGCCACATAGCAGAAATAAATCCTTGGAGTGACACGGCTATTACCTTCGATGCCAGTGACGAACCTAAATTCCGAACAGCCCGAGCACCAGCCGCACTGGTCCTCAGTCCAATCTTGGACGGCTTTCGACTCACCAAGGTACTCATGGACGGCGGCAGCGGATTAAACCTCATCTATGAGGAAACTCTTCAAAAGATGGAAATAGACTGGAGCCGCATTGAGCAAAGTAGCACAACCTTTAGAGGAATCATCCCCAGTCGGGAAGCACGCTGTGCTGGGAAAATCACACTAGATGTGGTATTCGGCACGCCGGATAATTACAGGTCTGAAGAAATTACATTCCAAGTGGCCCCGTTCAGCAGCGGATACTACGCTCTATTAGGGCGGGAGGCGTTTACAATCTTCCAAGCCATACCCCATTACGGGTACCTGAAGCTCAAAATTCCTAGGCCCAACGGAATCATCACTCTTGCTAGTGATCCGGACATAGCACTCCGCACCGAAAATAAGCCAGCCGCACTGGCCCTTGAGGAACTATCCGAAGCCCTAGCGGCCGAGGAACTAACTGTGCTGCGCTCCACGGTGAACAGGGACGACGTGATACTCGATAAAAGATCCAAGTCCACCTCCTTTAAACCGGTGGATGAAATAGTCAAATTCCAAGTCCATCCAACGGACCCTACAAAAAAAGCTTCCATCGGGGCACAATTAAACCCTGATGTCGATGCCGCACTGCGAGAGTTCCTACGCGAGAACTGGAACATTTTTGCTTGGCACCCTTCAGACATGCCAGGAATCCCACGCAGGCTGGCCGAGCACAGCCTAAATATCCTAAAAGGATTCAAGACAGTCAAGCAGGCTCTTCGGCGTTTCTCCAAACCAAAGAGACAAGCCATGGGAGAGGAACTAGCCAAGCTATTGGAGGCGGGATTCATCAGAGATATAAAACATCCAGACTGGCCAGCAAACCTGGTGATGGTACCAAAGAAGGACAAATCCTGGCGCTTGTGCATCGATTTTAAGGACCTTAACAAGGCCTTCCCAAAGGATCCCTTCCCCCTCCCCCGCATCGATCAAATCATCGATGCTACCGCAGGACACGAGTCATTGTGTTTCCTCGATGCATACTCCGGCTACCATCAAATTAAAATGGCAGAGCCAGACCAAGCCGCAATGGCATTCATCACACCATACGGCCCATTCTGCTTCAACACAATGCCCTTCGGGCTCAAAAACGCCGGCGCGACATATCAGCGCATGATTCAGACATGTCTGGCAAACCAGATCGGCAAAACAATGGAGGCATACGTAGATGACGTGGTCGTCAAAACCAAGCATGTCGAATCTCTAGTAGATGACTTGAGGCTCACATTCGATAACCTCCAAACATATGACATCAAGCTCAACCCGGAAAAATGCGTTTTTGGCGTACCAGCCAGAAAGCTCCTGGGATTCATTGTCTCCAGTAGAGGTATTGAAGCTAATCTGGCCCAAATCCGAGCGTTGTCACAGTTGGCTACCCCAACAGACCTCAAACATATACAAAAATTGACCGGATGCGTAGCGGCTCTAAGCCGCTTTATCTCCCGCTTGGGAGAAAAAACATTACCCCTTTATCGCCTCCTCCGACGCACCGAACACTTCGAGTGGACGGATGCCGCCATGGCCGGACTCAACGAAATAAAAGCCATATTGACAACAAACCCAGTCTTGGCCGCGCCAAACATTGGCGAACCAATGCTATTATACATTGCGGCAACTCATCAAGTAGTAAGAGCAATGCTCGTCGTCGAGCGAGAAGTGGACGGACACAAATTCCCCCTTCAAAAGCCGGTTTACTATGTGTCCACTGTCCTTACTCCATGCAAATCACGGTACCCGCATTATCAAAAGATAGCGTACGCGGTATTTATGGCATCCCGGAAGCTGCGACACTACTTTCAAGAGTGTTCGATAATGGTAGCCTCGGAAGTACCACTTAACGATATTATAAACAACCGCGACGCGACGGGCCGGATTGCCAAATGGGCCATTGAGCTCCTCCCGTCCGACATAACTTACAAGCCACGGTGAGCTATTAAGTCGCAAGTTTTGGCTGACTTCATCGCCGAGTGGACGGAAGCCGAACTCCCTAAGGAGTACGGCACATATTCAAACTAGATCATGCACTTCGACGGCTCCAAAATGTTGGCTGGTCTAGGGGCTGGCGTCGTTTTGACGTCCCCAACGGGAGATACCGTTCAATATGTACTACAGATAATGTATACGGACTCCAACAATGCAGCCGAATATGAGGCCCTTCTACATGGTCTCCGAATGGCAGTATCCATGGGCATTCAACGCCTAGAGGTGCGCGGGGATTTGAACCTCGCGATATCCCAAATAAATGGAGACTTTGATGCCAAGGATCTGAAAATGGCAGCTTATCACAATGCCATCCTAAAAATGTCAGCTCGGTTCAAGGGGCTCGAATTTCACCATGTGGCTCGGGAAAACAATCAGGCGGCGGATATCCTCGCTCGCATCGGCGCAAAACGCGACGCGGTCCCTCCCAACATATTTTTGGAAAGGCTCTTCAAGCCATCCGTAGCATGGGAGGGGGACACAGGTAACAACAGTCCGGACCCGGCCAAAATACCCGATACCAAACTCTCTGACACAATCGAAGGCTCCACCACCGAAATAACACATTCAGCCCACGAAATAATGGCCACTATTGCCCCGTGGACAGAACCATTCCTGGCCTACCTAACTAGACAGGAACTTCCGGAAGACCAAAATGAGGCACGCTGCATACTGCGGCGATCCAAGGCCTACAGGGTCCATGAGGGAGAATTGTACAAGAAAAGCACTACCGGAGTCCTTCAAAGGTGCATCTCCGAAGAAGAAGGGCGGAACCTTTTGGCAGAAATTCACGCCGGACTCGGCGGTCATCACGCCGCAGCTCGGGCTCTTGTAAGCAAGGCCTTCCGTACAGGATTCTATTGGCCAACGGCCCGGTCAGACACACAGGACTTGGTCCAACATTGCGCCGGTTGCCAGCTCTTTGCAAATCAAAGCCACATGCCACTAACCGCCCTCCAAACAATCCCCATTACATGGCCCTTCGCGGTCTGGGGGCTTGACATGGTTGGACCCCTTAAAGGGGGAACCCACAAGAAAAAAATACTTATTAGTCATGGTGGATAAATTCACCACATGGATAGAGGCTAAACCGGTTAAGACAGCCGAATCCGGACCGGTGATAGATTTCATATCCGGGGTTGTACACCGTTACGGCGTCCCCCACAACATCATCACTAATAACGGCACAAACTTCACGGCCGACGAGGTAAAACTCTGGTGCAGCAAAATGGGCATCAAGCTCGATTATGCTTCGGTCTATCACCCACAAACCAACGGTCAAGTCAAACGAGCAAACAGTCTTATAATGAGCGACATTAAACCCAGATTAGTGCGTTCCTTAATGGAGTCTGACACGCACTGGGTAGAGGAGCTCGACTCCGTACTCTGGGGGCTACGGAGCACACCGAATCGTAGTACCGAATATACACCGTTTTTATGGTGTACGGCACAGAGGCAGTCTTGCCCTGTGACATAATTCATGACTCACCTCGAGTGCGCATGTATGAAGAAAGAGAAGCCGAGCTCGATCGGCAGGACAGTCTGGACACCTTGGAGGAAGAGCGCGACGTAGCCAAAGCCCGTTCCGCATTTTACCAGCAACAGGCTCGCAGATACCAAAGCAGAGAAGTACGGGCCCAAACTTATAACATTGGTGAACTAGTTCTACGACTGTCGGATAAGAAAAAGAACAAGCTCGAGCCCAAATGGGAAGGTCCCTTCATTATCGACCAAGTTCTGACTGGTGGAGCGTACCGACTGCGGGATGCATCGACTAGTCGACTCGAGCCGAACCCATGGAACGCAGCTAGGCTTCGAAGATTCTACGCCTAGCACTGGACTCTATGTTAGTCCCCTCCCTTTGTCCATTTTCTGCATATGCATCATTTGTCTTGTTTCCCTTTCTTTCTTTTTCTTATTATTTCTCTAGGCCTTCAAGGGTCACCTTGTGCCTCACTCATACATTACAGATGTGCTAGCCGCACTCTTCATACCTGGGGGCTTCTTTCACAGAAGCTTAAATTATTTACCTGGGCCTCACGGCCAACACATGTGTTATACTTCCGCATGTTCCTTTTTTCACCATTATATGCATCGATATGACTTAAGTTTTAGCCAAGATGGGTTGCCTGGCTCTTGTATTTATACCCTACGTTCCTGTTAATTCGGCTAGGGCATAAGGGGAGCACCTCTGCGATTGTTACCGCCGGGTCAGCCGGATGTGTACCTCAGACTGGGTGAAGCCGAAAGCTAGCGTTCTTAAGGGAATATTTGGTCGGTGAACAAAAGATGACTTTTATTTATTTTCCATATCTGCCCCCAGATTCTTTTTCTGCGCTTCTTATCGCAGTCTGGACATGCACTTTAGGGCATGCTTACCCAGGGAAAGGAACCCTTAACAGAACTATTCTCCCTGGAAGATGTTTCTTACTACCCATGTAATATAACATAACTAGTTGGGCACTTGTCTGATAAAGCACTAATGACCCCTACGCCTGGTATCCATGCATGCCCCGGTTCTTACATAACCGAGAGGGTATTCGGATACACTCCGGACCGTTGGGTCCCGAGGTTGAAGCGAAAAGGTCCGCCATGACAAACGATCTACAATCCGGCTAGAAGGCATTATACATGCCACTTTAAATTACATAGTCAATTTGACTGGTCGAATTCCTCTTCAATACCATCCAACAGGCTGTCTAGTCTACAGTCCTGTTGGGAATACTTTGCGGCCAATTCTACTTGGCCGTACACTAAGCTCACAGGGATCTCCTTCCCATCGAGCCCCACGGGTCCGACTTTGGCCATGTGTTTCGGGTCAGCCTTCGTGTACCGTGTCTTCACCATTGCCCAGGCTTCCCTGGCGCCCTGACGGCAGGCCGATATCTTCCATAATCGGAAGCGCCGCCGCGCTCCCTTCAGCTTTTCTGCAAGCTCTCCAAGTCCTTCAGGTATGGAGACGGATGGCCACAAGGCCTGGGCGACGCCTTGCATCACCTGCCGAACTCGTTCGTGCAGCTGTGAGAGCTCGGGAAGAAGGTCACCCATTGAACCGGGCATTTCCTCGGCAGGATGACCTGTTAGCATACCTACAGACATAACTCTGTCAGCCAGCTTCCTCGCCGAACTCTTTTTCAAAGTTCATTCAAGCACTTACTAAATATGCCGCGTCGAAGCCGCCAATTCTCCTTAACAGAGTCCGATAGTTGGGCACGAACATCTTTTAGTTCCATGCCCAGCTTGGTGTTGGCATCTAGGAGATCATTCTTCTCCTGCCTCACTCTCGTAAGCGCGCTCTCACCAGCCTTAAGCTGGCGTAGGAGCTGTTGCTTCTCCGGATTTACTCCAACGTCATCTGCAATTTTATCGTCAGATTTGCATATACGCCGCATCCTATATGACACTTATCATTTGAAGGATATATTTCCAGAGGGGGTCTCTTTGGGCTCCCCCGCCGCGGCCAGTGCGGCCTGAAGTTGGGCTCTGCACTCTTCCAACTCCTGGGACAGTTGAGTATTCTTTTCGGTAAGAACCTGCATAACAAATGATCCTTAAATCAGTTATTCTAACTGTTTCAAGTCTTAGGGGTTACTGATATATATAATCACCAAAAATTTTCACCCGTATATCTTTTACATACTGCTCCGTGGCTCTGGCTAGACCATTTTGAGCGGCATGAAGGTATGCATCTCCCGAGTTGAAGGCATCCAATGCCTCTTGGGAGAAACAAGCGTCACGAAGAACAGTCCGGTGACGCCTGTGGTTCATGGCACTTTCCACCTCGGAATTGGTGGCAGACAGTTTGTCCGCATCCTCTGTCGGAGGAGCTCCCGGCGCACGCCTCATATTCGTTCCCGCCTTTGAATCCGGCCTTGGAGCCTGGCTGGTGGAGGCGCGATTAGTAGCCTCTACGGGTATAGTCCGGCGAGCGCTCTTTTTCCTAAAAAGGAGGCACGGGCGTTAATATGCCTATGAGAATAATGTCTTGCAATAAAAACGGTGCGCCGTACCACTGCACTGGTGTCTCAATCCGAACTGCAGGTCTTTTCAGCCTGCCTGGCCTCGCGGCCCCTTGTTGGCTAGTCGCCGCAGGCTCGGCCTTCCGCCTCAAGGACCTCCCCTGCAAAACACGGTTGTTATACGGCAATCAAAAACACGCAAGGACGGATCCCCTTTCGAAGTGCCGGGACTTCGGTCTCAATCACCTATGAGGCTAGAAGTAGCCCAGGGTAATCGGCCGTAATGGCCACCAAAGCGTTGTCATTACTCGATTGGTAGAATACCCCATCGATCAGCTCCACAGATATGTCCGGATCCTCCTGGGAGGCCGGGTCAAGGGACCGTCCAGGGTCCTCGGGTTGTGGAGGGGGGCTGTTTATCTCCTTTACAGCATGGCGCAGCTCCTGCAATGAAATCGCTAGACTGAATACTTAACTACGGGAATACGAAACAGATGGGCGAGAAAAAGTCTCCGCTTACCCAGCTCGGAGGATTGTACATAGAAAATCCGCCTTGCGGGTTGACACGAAGGAATTCCTCCTCTTCTCCCTTGTACAAAGTGGATAAGATCTTTATTAGATCAGCAACCGATCCCGGCCCTTTGCGGCCGTGGCGGGTGGCGTCATCCTCCCCGTTGAAATCCCACATGGGGTGGCCTCTATATTGAAGCGGCTGCACCCCCCGCATAATACATATGGCCATGACCTCGATCATGGTCAATCCGGATCGAGCTAAAAACTTATCCGGATCATCAGGTAAAGAACGTCCCTATCATCTTCCTCCAGGGAGCTCCATGGACGCCAGCTCCGGCGCTTCTTCAAAGGGGCGTTGTCGAACTCAGGAAGGCTGATTCTAATAGGATCTGGGAGGGGGACGTCTTCTATATAAAACCATTCTGAAGGCCAGTCTTCGGACGTCTTCTTTTGGGTTCCGGACAGGTATCCGGTCCCGGCAATATGCCACACTTCGGCTCCGCCAACTTGATATATTGACCCTTTCTGAGAACGGGGCACAAGGCAGAACAGCTTCTTCCACAGAGCGAAATGAGCCTCACAGCCGAAAAACAACTCGCAAAGGGCTACGAATCCCACGATATGCAGCATGGAGGCAGGCGTAAGGTTATGCAACTGGAGGCCGTAGAACTCCAGGAGCCCCCAGAGAAACGGATGAATTGGAAATCCGAGCCCTCTTACCAAATAAGGGACAAGGCATACCCGCTCTCCCTTGGAGGGATTGGGAAGGCTCTCCGCTTGCTCTCCGCCATTATAGGTGGCAAGCCCGGCTCGAACCGGGACCATGTACGCTGGGGGAAGAAATCCCTTGGTCTGAAGCATCACTAATTTGCTGTCCGGGATAGAACATCTCTCCCAATCTCCAGGCTTGGGGCTAGGGGAGCGAGAGGAGGAGCTGCGTCGACCGGCCATGATGGAATGGATCTCTGTCGAATGCGCTCCGATGAAGGCTCGCCAAGGGAGGATGGTGTGATTTGGATCTGAATCCTCATCTTTTTAATAGGCAGCTCATTCACACAGCTAGGGGGGTAAATGTAAAAACACCCTGGCTCTTCACATTCGCTCGACACGTGGAAAGTGGCCATTACTGGGCGTGGAAGCCAAGGAGTGCAACATTCACAAGAGACCAAACACTATTTCGACAGGTACACGGAATTTGGAGAGGAACCCGCCCTGCAATGCCGAAGACAATACTGCGCGCCGGACTCATCGTCATTGAAGCCTGGTTCAGGGGATACTGAGGGAGTCCTAGATTAGGGGGTCTCCGGACAGCCAGACTATATCCTTTGGCCAGACTGTTGGACTATGAAGATACAAGATTGAGGACTTCGTCTCGTGTCCGGATGGGACTCTACTTGGCGTGGAAGGCAAGCTAGGCAATACGGATATTGATATCTCGTCCTTTGTAACTGACCTTGTGTAACCCTAACCCTCTCCGGTGTCCATATAAACCGAAGGGTTTTAGTCCGTAGGACAACAATCACAACATACAATCATACCATAGGCTAGCTTCTAGGGTTTAGCCTCTCTGATCTCGTGGTAGATCTACTCTTGTACTACCCATATCATCAATATTAATCAAGCAGGACATAGGGTTTGTTGGAAATATGCCCTAGAGGCAATAATAAATTGATTATTATTATATTTCCTTGTTCATGATAATCGTTTATTATCCATGCTAGAATTGTATTGATAGGAAACTCAGATACATGTGTGGATACATAGACAACACCATGTCCCTAGTAAGCCTCTAGTTGACTAGCTCGTTAATCAATAGATGGTTACGGTTTCCTGACCATGGACATTGGATGTCGTTGATAACGGGATCACATCATTAGGAGAATGATGTGATGGACAAGACCCAATCCTAAGCCTAGCACAAGATCATGTAGTTCGTATGCTAAAGCTTTTCTAATGTCAAGTATCATTTCCTTAGACCATGAGATTGTGCAACTCCCGGATACCGTAGGAGTGCTTTGGGTGTGCCAAACGTCACAATGTAACTGGGTGTCTATAAAGGTACACTACGGGTATCTCTGAAAGTGTCTGTTGGGTTGGCACGAATCGAGATTGGGATTTTGTCACTCCGTGTAAACGGAGAGGTATCTCTGGGCCCACTCGGTAGGACATCATCATAATGTGCACAATGTGATCAAGGGGTTGATCACGGGATGATGTGTTACGGAACGAGTAAAGAGACTTGCCGGTAACGAGATTGAACAAGGTATCGGTATACTGACGATCGAATCTCGGGCAAGTACCATACCGCTAGACAAAGGGAATTGTATACGGGATCGATTGAGTCCTTGACATCGTGGTTCATCCGATGAGATCATCGTGGAACATGTGGGAGCCAACATGGGTATCCAGATCCCGCTGTTGGTTATTGACCGGAGAACGTCTCGGTCATGTCTGCATGTCTCCCGAACCCGTAGGGTCTACACACTTAAGGTTCGATGACGCTAGGGTTATAAAGGAAGCTTGTATGTGGTTACCGAATGTTGTTCGGAGTCCCGGATGAGATCCTGGACGTCACGAGGAGTTCCGGAATGGTCCGGAGGTAAAGATTTATATATAGGAAGTCCTGTTTCGGCCATCGGGACAAGTTTCGGGGTCATCGGTATTGTATCGGGACCACCGGAAGGGTCCCGGGGGCCCACCGGGTGGGGCCACCTGCCCTGGGGGGCCACATGGGCTGTAGGGGGTGCGCCTTGGCCTACATGGGCCAAGGGCACCAGCCCCTAGAGGCCCATGCGCCAAGATATAGGAAAAAGGGGAGAGTCCTAAAGGGGGAAGGCACCTCCGAGGTGCCTTGGGGAGGATGGACTCCTTCCCCCTCTTAGCCGCACCCCTTCCTTGGAGGAAGGGGCAAGGCTGCGCCTCCCCCCTCTCCCCTGCCCCTATATATAGTGGAGGGGAGGGAGGGAATCCATACCTGAGCCCTTGGCGCCTCCCTCCCTCCCGTGACACCTCCTCCTCTCCCGTAGGTGCTTGGCGAAGCCCTGCAGGATTGCCACGCTCCTCCATCACCACCACGCCGTTGTGCTGCTGCTGGATGGAGGCTTCCTCAACCTCTCCCTCTCTCCTTGCTGGATCAAGGCGTGGGAGACATCGTCGAGCTGTACGTGCGTTGAACGCGGAGGCTGTCCGTTCGGCACTAGGATCATCGGTGATCTGAATCACGACGAGTACGACTCCATCAACCCCGTTCACTTGAACGCTTCCGCTTAGCGATCTACAAGGGTATGTAGATGCACTCCCTTTTCTACTCGTTGCTGGTCTCTCCATAGATAGATCTTGGTGTTACATAGGAAATTTTTTGAATTTCTGCTACGTTCCCCAACAGTGGCATCATGAGCTAGGTCTATTGCTTAGATTCTTTGCACGAGTAGAACACAAAGTAGTTGTGGGCGTCGATATTGTTCAATATGCTTGCCGTTACTAGTCTTATCTTGATTCGGCGGCATCGTGGGATGAAGCGGCCCGGACCAACCTTACACGTACGCTTACGTGAGACCGGTTCCACCGACAAACATGCACTAGTTGCATAAGGTGGCTGGCGGGTGTCTGTCTCTCCCACTTTAGTCGGATCGGATTCGATGAAAAGGGTCCTTATGAAGGGTAAATAGCAATTGGCATATCACGTTGTGGTTCATGCGTAGGTAAGAAACGTTCTTGCTAGAAACCCATAGCAGCCACGTAAAACATGCAAACAACAATTAGAGGACGTCTAACTTGTTTTTGCAGGGTATGCTATGTGATGTGATATGGCCAAAAAGGATGTGATGAATGATATATGTGATGTATGAGATTGATCATGTTCTTGTAATAGGAATCACGACTTGCATGTCGATGAGTATGACAACCGGCAGGAGCCATAGGAGTTGTCTTTATTTATTTGTGACCTGCGTGTCAACTTAAACGTCATGTAATTACTTTACTTTATTGCTAACCGTTAGCCATAGTAGTAGAAGTAATAGTTGGCGAGGCAACTTCATGAAGACACGATGATGAAGATCATGATGATGGAGATCATGGTGTCATGCCAGTGACGATGATGATCATGGAGCCCCGAAGATGGAGATCAAAAGGAGTAAAGTGATGATGGCCATATCATGTCACTATTTGATTACATGTGATGTTTATCATGTTTATACATCTTATTTTCTTAGAACGACGGTAGTAAATAAGATGATCCCTTACAACAATTTCAAGAAGTGTTCTCCCCTAACTGTGCACCGTTGCGACAGTTCGCTGTTTCAAAACATCACGTGATGATCGGGTGTTTTATTCAGACGTTCAAATACAACGGGTGTTGACGAGCCTAGCATGTACAGACATGGCCTCAGAACACACGCGAAACACTTAGGGTTAACTTGACGAGCCTAGCATGTACAGACATGGCCTCGGAACACGGAGACCGAAAGGTCGAACATGAGTCGTATAGAAGATACGATCAACATGAAGATGTTCACCGATGATGACTAGTCCGTCTCACATGATGATCGGACACGGCCTAGTTTGACTCGGATCATGTAATCACTTAGATGACCTGAGGGATGTCTATCTAAGTGGGAGTTCATAATATGAACTTAATTATCCTGAACATAGTCAAAAGACCTTTTGCAAATTATGTCGTAGCTCGCGCTATAGTTCTACTGTTTAGATATGTTCCTAGAGAAAATTATAGTTGAAAGTTGATAGTAGCGATTATGCGATCAGTAGAAAGCTTATGTCCTTAATGCACCGCTCAGTGTGCTGAACCCCAAACGTCGTTTGTGGATGTTGTGAACATCGGACATACACGTCTTGATAACTACGTGATAGTTCAGTTAAATGGTTTAGAGTTGAGGCACGAAAGACGTTTTCGAAACATCGCGAAACATATGAGATGCTTCGAGGGCTGAAATTGGGATTTCAGGCTCGTGCCCATGTCAAGAGGTATAAGACCTCCGACGATTTTCTTAGCCTGCAAACTAAGGGAGAAAAGCTCAATCGTTGAGCTTGTGCTCAGATTGTCTGAGCACAACAATCACTTGAATCGAGTGGGAGTTGATCTTCCAGATGAGATAGTGATGTTTCTCCAAAGACATTGCCACCAAGCTACTAGAGCTTCGTGAAGAACTATAACATATCAGGGATAGATATGATGATCCTTGAGGTATTCGCGTTGTTTGACATCGCGAAAGTAGAAATCAAGGAGGAGCATCAATTGTTGATGGTTGATGAAACCACTAGTTTCAAGAAGGGCAAGGGCAAGAAAGGATACTTCATGAAACGGCAAATCAGCTGCTGCTCTAGTGAAGAAACACAAGGTTGAACCCAAACCCGAGACTAAGTGCTTCTGTAATAAGGGGAACAACCACTGGAGCAGCATTACCCTAGATACTTGGTAGATGAGAAGGCTGGCAAGGTCGATAGAAGTATATTGGATATACATTATGTTAATGTGTACTTTACTAGTACTCCTAGTAGCACCAGGGTATTGGATACCGGTTAAGTTGCTAAGTGTTAGTAACTCGAAATAAAAGCTACGGAATAAACGGAGACTAGCTAAAGGAGAGCTGACGATATGTGTTGGAAGTGTTTCCAAGTTTGATATAATCAAACATCGCACGCTCCCTCTACCATCAAGATTAGTATTAAACCTGAATGGTTTATTGAATCTCGATCGTAGTGATACACATTTTCATGCCAAAAGATATAAGATAGTAATGATAGTACCACTTACTTGTGGCACTGCCATGTAAGTCATAATGGTATAAAACGCATGAAGAAGCTCCATGTTGATGGATCTTTGGACTCACTCGTTTTGAAAAGTTTGAGACATGCGAACCATGTCTATTGGTGTATATGCATGAAGAAACTCCATGCAAATGGACCGTTTGGACTCACTTGATTTTGGATCACTTGAGATATGCAAATCATACCACATAGGCAAGATGACCGAAAAGCCTCGGTTTCAATAAGATGGAACAAGATAGCAACTTGTTGGAAGTAACACATTTTGATGTGTGCAGTCCAATGAGTGCTGAGGCATGCAGTGAATATCGTTATGTTCTTACTTCACAGATGATTCGAGTAGATGTTGAGTATATTTACTTGATGAATCACGAGTCTGAATTATTGAAAGGTTCAAGTAATTTCAGTGTGAAGTTGAAAGATCGTCGTGACAAGAGGATAAAAGATCTATGATATGATCATAGAGATGAATATCTGAATCACGAGTTTGGCACAGAATTAAGACATTGTGGAAATTGTATCACAACTGATACAGCCTGGAACACCATAGTGTGATGGTGTGTCCAAACGTCATAGTTGCACCCTATTGGATATGGTGCATACCATGATGTCTCTTATCGAGTTACCACTATCGTTCATGGGTTAGGCATTAGAGACAACCACATTCACTTTAAATAGGGCACCACATAATTTCGTTGAGACGACACCGTATGAACTATGGTTTGGAGAAACCTAAGTTGCCGTTTCTTGAAAGTTTGGGGCTGCGGCGCTTATGTGAAAAGGTTTCAAGTTGATAAGCTCGAACCCAAAGCAGATAAAATGCATCTTCATAGGACACCCAAAAATAGTTGGGTATACCTCCTAATTCAGATCCGAAAGCAATAGGGATTGTTTCTTGAATCGGGTCCTTTTTCGAGGAAAGGTTTCTCTCGAAAAGTTGAGTGGGAGGATGGTGGAGACTTGATGAGGTTATTGAACCGTCACTTCAACAAGTGTGTAGCAGGGCACAGGAAGTTGTTCCTGTGGCACGTACACCAACTGAAGTGGAAGCTTATGATAGTGATCATGAAACTTCGGATCGAGTCACTACCAAACCTCGTGGGATGACAAGGATGCGTACTACTTCAGAGTGGTACGTAATCCTGTCTTGGAAGTCATGTTGCTAGACAACAATGAACCTACGAGCTATGGAGAAGCGATGGTGGGCCCGGATTCCGATAAATGGCTCAAGGCCATAAAACCCGAGAGAGGATCCATGTATGAAAACAAAGTGTAGACTTTGGAAGAACTACTTGATGGTCGTAAGGCTGTTAGGTACATATGGATTTTGAAAGGAAGACAGACAATGATGGTAAGTGTCACCATTGAGAAAGCTCGACTTGTCGTTAAGATGTTTTTCGGCAAGTTCAAGGAGTTGACTACGATGAGACTCTCTCACTCATAGCGATGCTAAGAGTCTGTTGGAATTATATTAGCAATTACTGCATTATTTATGAAATCTTGCAGATAGGATGTCAAAACATTGTTTCCTCGACGATTCTTGAGGAAAGGTTGTATGTGATACAACCGGAAGGTTTTGTCTATCCTGAAATATGCTAATAAGTATGCAAAGCTCCAGCAATCCTTCTGAGGACTGGAGTGAGCATCTCGGAGTTGGAATGTATGCTTTGATGATGATCAAAGATTTTGGGTGTATACAAAGTTTATGAGAAACTTGTATTTCCAAATAAGTGAGTGGGAGCACTATAGAATTTCTGATGAGTGTATGTTGTTGACATATTAATGATCAGAAATGACGTAGAATTTCTGGAAAGCATATAGGGTTATTTGGAAAGTGTTTTAAATGGAAAACCTGGATTAAGCTACTTGAACATTGAGCATCAAGATCTATAAGGATAGATCAAAACGCTTAATAGTACTTTCAAATGAGCACATGCCTTGACGTGATCTTGAAGGTGTTCAAGATGGATCAGTCAAAGAAGGAGTTCTTGCCTGAGTTGTAAGGTATGAAGTTAAGACTTAAAGCTCGACCATGGCAGAATAGAGAGAAAGGACTAAGGTCGTCCCCTATGCATAAGACATAGGCTCTACAGTATGCTATGCTACCGCACCTGAAGTGTGCCTTGCCATGAGTCAGTCAAGGGGTACAAGAGTGATCCAAGAATGGATCACAGGACAGCGGTCAAAGTTATCCTTAGAAATTAGTGGACTAAGGAATTTTTCTCGATTATGGAGGTGGTAAAAGAGTTCGTCGTAAAGGGTTACGTCGATGCAAGCTTGACACCTATCCGGATAGCTCTGAGTAGAGATACCGGATACATATAATGGAGCAACAATTTAGAATAGCTCCAAGTAGAACAGTTATTTGGAATAGCTCCAAATAGAACGTGGTAGCTGCATCTAGGAGATGACATAGAGATTTGTAAAGCACACACGGATCTGAAAGGTTCAGACCCGTTGACTATAACCTCTCTCACAAGCATAACATGATCAAACCCAAAACTCTTTGGGTGTTAGTCACATGGGGATGTGACCTTGAGTGTTAATCACATATCGATGTGAACTAGATTATTGACTCTAGTGCAAGTGGGAGACTGTTGGAAATATGCCCTAGAGGCAATAATAAATTGATTATTATTATATTTCCTTGTTCATGATAATCGTTTATTATCCATGCTAGAATTGTATTGATAGGAAACTCAGATACATGTGTGGATACATAGACAACACCATGTCCCTAGTAAGCCTCTAGTTGACTAGCTCGTTAGTCAATAGATGGTTACGGTTTCCTGACCATGGACATTGGATGTCGTTGATAACGGGATCACATCATTAGGAGAATGATGTGATGGACAAGACCCAATCCTAAGCCTAGTACAAGATCATGTAGTTCGTATGCTAAAGCTTTTCTAATGTCAAGTATCATTTCCTTAGACCATGAGATTGTGCAACTCCCGGATACCGTAGGAGTGCTTTGGGTGTGCCAAACGTCACAACGTAACTGGGTGGCTATAAAGGTACACTACGGGTATCTCTGAAAGTGTCTGTTGGGTTGGCACGAATCGAGATTGGGATTTTGTCACTCCGTGTAAACGGAGAGGTATCTCTAGGCCCACTCGGTAGGACATCATCATAATGTGCACAATGTGATCAAGGGGTTGATCACGGGATGATGTGTTACGGAACGAGTAAAGAGACTTGCCGGTAACGAGATTGAACAAGGTATCGGTATACCGACGATCGAATCTCGGGCAAGTACCATACCGCTAGACAAAGGGAATTGTATACGGGATCGATTGAGTCCTTGACATCGTGGTTCATCCCATGAGATCATCGTGGAACATGTGGGAGCCAACATGGGTATCTAGATCCCGCTGTTGGTTATTGACCGGAGAACGTCTCGGTCATGTCTGCATGTCTCCCGAACCCGTAGGGTCTACACACTTAAGGTTCGATGACGCTAGGGTTATAAAGGAAGCTTGTATGTGGTTACCGAATGTTGTTCGGAGTCCCGGATGAGATCCCGGACGTCACGAGGAGTTCCGGAATGGTCCGGAGGTAAAGATTTATATATAGGAAGTCCTGTTTCGGCCATCGGGACAAGTTTCGGGGTCATCGGTATTGTACCGGGACCACCGGAAGGGTCCCGGGGGCCCACCGGGTGGGGCCACCTGCCCCGGGGGGCCACATGGGCTGTAGGGGGTGCGACTTGGCCTACATGGGCCAAGGGCACCAGCCCCTAGAGGCCCATGCGCCAAGATATAGGAAAAAGGGGAGAGTCCTAAAGGGGGAAGGCACCTCCGAGGTGCCTTGGGGAGGATGGACTCCTTCCCCCTCTTAGCCGCACCCCTTCCTTGGAGGAAGGGGCAAGGCTGCGCCTCCCCCCTCTCCCCTGCCCCTATATATAGTGGAGGGGAGGGAGGGCATCCATACCTGAGCCGTTGGCGCCTCCCTCCCTCCCGTGACACCTCCTCCTCTCCCGTAGGTGCTTGGCGAAGCCCTGCAGGATTGCCATGCTCCTCCATCACCACCACGCCGTTGTGCTGCTGCTGGATGGAGGCTTCCTCAACCTCTCCCTCTCTCCTTGCTGGATCAAGGCGTGGGAGACATCGTCGAGCTGTACGTGTGTTGAACGCGGAGGTGCTGTCCGTTCGGCACTAGGATCATCGGTGATCTGAATCACGACGAGTACGACTCCATCAACCCCGTTCACTTGAACGCTTCCGCTTAGCGATCTACAAGGGTATGTAGATGCACTCCCCTTTCTACTCGTTGCTGGTCTCTCCATAGATAGATCTTGGTGTTACGTAGGAAATTTTTTGAATTTCTGCTACGTTCCCCAACAGGTTTTACCTCCATCAAGAGGGCCCGAACCTGGGTAAAACATCATGTCCCCTGCCTCCTGTTACCATCCGTCCTAGACGCACAGCTCGGGACCCCGTAACCAAGATCCGCCGGTTTTGACACCGACAGTAATCTTCAAAAAACTCCTCATGTACAGATTTCTTGTACATCTGATTAGTACCGCCGGTTTCTAAACTATGTCTTTGAGTGCATTCATCCAGGCAATGTATGGTTCTACAGTGGCACTAGGGAAAAAGTGCACCATAGCCTACGTACCTTCATCTTGAATTGCAACAAGATCTAGAGTGAACGACCCATCTATTCACATGGTTAAACTTTCTTTCCTAATTGCTAATTCATCTAGAAGTTGAACTTGTGCTGTAAAACATTTATTAAAACTAGACGTGCATATGTTCTATCCTAAATGGGTGTGTTTTGTGCAGGGAATGGATCATATTGACCCCATGGATGCATTTGCCGCAGAAATGTCCATTGGTATTATGAGGAAATGTGGTCGCGATATTCCAGTTAGGAACAATTACTAGAACAAGCTAAAAACGCACCCATGAGCAGGTATATCGTTAAAGCCTGATTATGTAAATGAAGAAAATTGGCAGAAACTTGTGGACCATTGGAGTGAGGATCATAGAAACTCTTCGCTTTTTAAGTTGTCAATCCATACTTCTGGAAACATCATACTAAATTTGAGCTTCATGTCATAGGAACTTTGTGCGAGAAACAAGGCACACCATCTTCTCTGAAGCTCAGCCAGAACACTGCACCTACAGAATGTTATTCCCACTTCAAACATATGGTAAGTGTTTGTACTACCTTATTGCAAAA
The DNA here is from genome assembly GCF_002162155.2 of Triticum dicoccoides. Taxonomy (NCBI): domain Eukaryota; kingdom Viridiplantae; phylum Streptophyta; class Magnoliopsida; order Poales; family Poaceae; genus Triticum; species Triticum dicoccoides. Next base: position 430,364,831 of record NC_041390.1, read on the forward strand.
CCTTTATGTTGGGTTACTACATTTTTGCAGTATTAATGTTTACCAATTGATAAATCTGATACAAGCGTAAGGACACCATTGATAATCAATCTGGTGGAGACTTTCTTGAACATACATGCACTAGAAACAAAGATCCTCCATTGAGTCTAACTGCAAAAAAACAAATCGTAAGTACTACCAAATTTGTAGGCTTCAAATTTATTGTCTGACAATAATTATTCAAACTATCAAACACTGCTCTAAAATTTCTATCAATCATATTGGGGAATGAATCGAGGATCAGGCATATACCATCAAAACTGCTTGGTACGACAACAATACATGTGTAGAAATCATTGAGGAAAAGAGCTCATTAAGCACCTTACTTTTGAGCATGGGCATCTCATTCTCCTCCGGGAAGAATTCATCCTCTCATGAACACATCTGTGAGCCAGAACACATCGCTGCAACTCGAGAGGCAGATGCAAAAAGGCAACTAATATGTTTCATAAAGAGCTCAATGAAATACTTTTTGCCTAGATAGTAGAAATTAAAGAACTTAAGAAGAAGCAGCTAGAAGAGATTGAAGATTTCAAAATGGATCAGCAGAAGAAATCCACTGTCTTTGAAAAAAGGCAAATACAGATGAAGGCAATGCTTAGTCAACTGTTAAGGAAGTCCATGCAGTCAGCACAAGACAACGTCTGAAAAACACCGATGGCCTCATGCTTATAGTCAATTTAATTTTACTTTGTTCGACAATTTGTCCTCTGCTCCTCCTTGTAAAATGTCAGGATTCACTTATAACGGAAGATCTATTGCCAATGTTTGAAATATCATATTCTAGCTAATCAAAATTTCAATATATTTTCCTAAAATTACAAATTAAGTACAGATTCCCTGGCAAAATTAATAATCTATCTAGTTTTTTTTTCAATGAGCGACGGTAATTCTAACGTAAATGCATGTCATCAACAATGTCTGGTCCCACAAGTAAGTAGCCATGTTAGCATATTCTGGGCCCATATGTTAGCAGCTTTGATCGGTCAAAACTGACGCCCAGTTATTACCGACGGGACGGTCGGCGATAAAACCCACGACGAACCCACCTGGAAGAAGACATGTCAGCAACTGCTGGCCCCACCTGTCTGGATCTTTGACCGGTCAATCCCCCCTAGATCGATCACAGGTGATGAATTATCATCACCAAAATGATCTTACATGACAAATTGGGCCATCGTAGGTGACATTCTGGAACGTCAACGAAAACGGCAACCGGTGACATTATTTGGCTCGTCACCTAATATGCGATCTTGCATGACGGAGTGATACGTCTCCATCATATCTAATTTTCTAAACTCTTTTACCCTTGTTTTGGACTCTAATTTGCATGATTGAATGGATCTAACTCTGACTGACGTTGTTTTCAGCAGAATTGCCATGGTGTTATTTTTGTGCAGAAATCAAAGTTCTCGGATTAACCTACAAATTTATGGAGAATTTTTGTGGAATATAAAAAATACTAGTAGAAAAAGGTACCAGAGGGGGGCCACCTAGGAGCCACAAGCTCTGGTGGCCCACCTCCCAGGCTTGTGGGCCCCTTGGACCTCCGACAACCCTAACTCCAACTCCATATATACCTATTCACCGAGAAAAAAACCCAGAGAGAAGGATTCATCACATTTTATGATACGGAGCCGCCACCACCTCCTGTTCTTCATTGGGAGGGCTGATCTGGAGTCCATTCAGGGCTCTGGAGGGTGGAATCCGTCGCCATCGTCATCATTAACCTTCCTCCATCACCAATTTCATGATGCTCACCACTAGGAGTGAGTAATTACTTCATAGGCTTGTTGGACGGTGATGGGTTGGATGAGATTTATCATGTAATCAAGTTAGTTTTGTTAGGGCTTGATCCCTAGTATCCACTATGTTTTGAGATTGATGTTGCTATGACTTTGCTATGCTTAATGCTTGTCATAGGACCCGAGTGCCATGATTTCAAATTTGAACCTATTATGTTTTCATGAATATATGTGTGTTCTTGATCCTATCTTGCAAGTTGTAGACACCTATTATGAGTTATGATCTGCATACCCCAAGGTGACAATAATTGAGATTCTTTCCGGTAATTACCGTAGTTTGAGGAGTTCATGTATTCACTAAGTACTAATGCTTTGTTCCAGTTCTCCATTAAAAGGAGGCCTTAATATCCCTTAGTTTCCTTATGGACCCCACTGCCACGGGAGGGTGGGACAAAACATGTCATGCAAGTTCTTTTCCATAAGCACGTATGACTATATACGGAATACATGCCTATATTATATTGATGAATTGGAGCTAGTTCTCTGTCCCCTAGGTTATGACTGGTACATGATGAATATTATCCAACACAATTATCCATCATTGATCCAATGCCTACGAGCTTTTCACAAATTGATCTTTGCTAAGTTACTTTTGTTGTTGCTGCTGTTACAATCACTACAAAACTGCTATTGTTACTATTGCCACCATTACTATTACTTCCATACTACTTTGCTACTCAATACTTTGCTGCAGATATTAAGTCTTTCAGGTGTGGTGGAATCGACAACTCAACTGCTAATATTTGCGAATATTCTTTGGCCCCCCTTGTGTCGAATCAATAAATTTGGGTTGAACACTCTACCCTCGAAAACTATTGTGATCCCCTATACTTGTGGGTTATCACGGAGGAAGTGGTACCGTCAAAATTTTATTTTCTATGAAGGCGCTTCGGTAACAATGGGGGTGATGGCTGGAAGACGTCACGGGGGTATTTTCCACGACGAAAAAGGATTATACGTGACACAAGTGAAATGTCGCAAAATAGGCACAATTTTGTAGTGACTCCTCTACAAAGATACCCCATGAAGATTTGGAAGCTTTGACTGCCAAATTTTCTTGTTATTACTCACTGGTACCTCAGAATGCGTGAGCACATGGTACATAGTCTACTGTGAAAGACCCTGATGTAGTAAGGTTCCAGCGAAACACATCCCGCCATTATGTCAAGTTAATCAAATCCAACGGGGTAAAAGATTGTGCCATGACATAAGTCGGGGGGGGGGCAATAAAATCTTGCCTGAACAAAATGTTCAGTGGGGATGAACTGAGAACCTGCACAATAGTATTATTCTTGTCACGAGAAATGGTGTACAAGGCTAGTTATTGTTCTTGGAGACTGGCATTGCCAAGCTATATGTCTTCCCAGAAACGAATCTCCGACCCGTCCTTTATCGCGGAAGACTCAAAGCAAAAGAAATGTTTCTTTGCCGCCATTAGGCCAGCCCAAAAGTGTGAGTCATCAGGTTTTCAGTAGGCCCGAGACACCGCTTTTTGGCCTAGATACTTGTTGCGCAACATGGTTTGCCAAACACCATCCATAGTAAGAAGTTTGAACAACCATTTACTAAGTAGGGCCTCATTCCTGACCTATAGGTCATGAATTCCAAGGCCAGCTTGGTCTTTCGGCCAACAAACCACGCTCATTTGGCCAGCTTATATTTTTTCTTTTCACCATCTCCTTTCCAAAAGAATTTGGATCTAAAATAGCCCAGTCTTTATAGGACCCCTTTTTGGAGTTGGAAAAAAGAAAGCATATAGAGAACCATATTTGTGAGGACAGAGTTAATCAAAACCAGCTGTGCTCCAACTAAGAGCAACTTGCCTTTCCAACTACTCAACCATTTCTCTATATGCTCCTCCCACTACAAAAAGATACACTTCCGTGATGATACGTGTTTGTCACAGTAGGTCACATTTTCTGTCTTGCATGTACATCCATGACGATGTTATGACAGAATCAAGATAGTCATACTTGTGCTGTCGTAGAAGTGTTCCATGACAATACCAAAATTATCATCACGGAAGTGTCCACTTCCATGATGATAAATGGCCTGTCATGGAAGTCCTTTCGTCAAGGGTAACCGACACGTGGCATTCATCATAATGGGTCGTCGTTAAGCTATTGGGATCCGGTTTGGATCCGATAACCCGTTAACAGCCCGGACCAATGGGGATTTTCCACGTTTAAAATTCTGATTCGCCGGACTATCCACGTGTGTGCTCAGCATTGGGACAGATGTCATCCGCTCGTTGGATGGGAGGCACCTATGATACGTTGACACGTGGCGCGGCCCAACAGTGGCCCATTCAGGTGAAAAGGCCGGCCCGTTTGACTTTGTCAAAAGGTAGCGGGCCGGCCCATGGACAGCCTGTTAGCGACTTGTTCGCATATAGCCCATTTACATCCCACTAACTCACGACCTATTATGGCCTATCAGAATTAGGCCTAGTACCGGCATCTAGGCCGTCTAATATGATTCCATCCCATTGTAACTTCCAGCCCATGTATGGCCCATGACGTCTTTCGGCCCATATGAGGCCCTATGTAACTTTTGGCCCATTAACAGCCTGTCATGACACTGGCCCATAATGAACAGTGTATCGCTTTATACCCATTAACGACCCATTATTCCATTGGGCCCTTTCCAGCCCGTGTGATCTTTTGGCCTTCTAAGGGCCCATTTATTCTTGGGCTCATTTCTAGCATTCAATTACTTCCGGCCCGTTAATGGCCTGTTCCGCTTGTGGGCCAAATTTAGCCTGTGGTTAAAGTTGGCCCGTTTGTGGCTCGTTAATCTGTTGGGCTGTTTTCTCAGTGTCATGAAATACAGCCCGTTTAAGCCCATTATACATACCGACTATTAACGACCCATTATGATCGGGCCATAAACAGACAATTTCCACTCTAGCCCATTTACGGCCTATATTGCGGTCCTTTATTGGTCCATGAATAGTACGACCCATAGAAGGCCCATTGATTCTAACGCCCGCACATGGCCCATTGATCCTACGACCCGTAGGAGGCCCATTGATCCTACGGCCCATAGGACGTCCATAGATCCTACGGCCCGTAGGAGGACCATGGTCACTACATAATGGTCCGTGGTTATTACGACTTAGTTTAAAAAAATATTTTATTGTTGCCACTAGCAAACCGCGGAAAAAGAACTGAAGTGACTACAACCAAAGAAATAAACAAGACATTAAGGAAATAAATAAGCAAGCAACTTATGCTAGGCTATTACGGCTATTACACATATTACATCCACTGGGCATCAAAGTTCGCCACCAGTGCAAATATAGGGAACAAAGCGGCATATTACATACACCAGGCGTCTAAATTGGCCACCAGTGCAAATAAATGAGCGACAGCAAAACAAGTCCATAACTAAAACAACTTCACAAGAGCTCAAGAAACGTTATCCTGGGTATCCACCATGCTGGCAATAAGCTTAGCAAGCTTATTAGATGTCTCCTGTTTGGCGCTAATATCCTCCAATACTTGTTGTGGCACCATAAAGTTTGAATCTGAATTCTCCAAGGACTTCCTCAGTCCTTCGGCTTCTTGTCCCAGCACAACTGATCGATGTAATTCAGCTTGTAGTTGAGACTCAAGAAACCGAACTGATTCAGAGAGTGAGTTCGAAGAGCTTGTGCCAGCGGTAGTGGCCAGTTGTGACGCCCCAAGACCAGAGCTTCAGATGCCTTCCGTGGTTTCTGGGTTTCTTCATGTGATTTTTTTTTGGTTTGTTGCATTCATCATTGCGTCATGTCATCATGCAACCCGTTCCAAAACTCAACTAAAAAAGTTGCATGGATCTTCGGTCCATTTAAACCGAGGGAATTCACGTGGTGATTCTCTTTACAACATATACCCCAATATTAGGGAGCTATATTAAATATTCCACTATTTTGGAATCCACCTTAACACACTTGCAAAAATCCCAATGCCTTTGTTATCACAACTCTTGGCCTCTAACTTTGCCATATATCCTTTCGTCATTTTCCGGAGCTCCACCTAAATTCTCAACATTTTTGGGCACTTCGAAAAACCTGTCCTAGTTCAAACCTTTTGAATTAAATTCAAAGAAATTTGAATTTATTCTTTCAATCTTGGTCTTTCCTAATTTCTTGGATCAACACATTTTTGTGTGAGTCCAAGAAATTTAACCTCTTGCTCAAATTCGTTCACTAACCCTCTCTTTATTTTTTCTTGTTCTATCTATTTTTTTCTTTTCTCTTAATGGTTGAGAGAAGAGATTGAGAGAGAGCCTGTCAACCACCTAGGCCTCCTAACCTCCCGCAGTCAGCCCATTTTCCCTCCTAGGCCACCTCTGCCAAAGCCCAGCCGCACCCCCACTCCTATTTTAACCCTAGGAAGCCCTGATCCCCAGGTCTCTCCCTTCGTTCTCCTCCTGGCGCTGCCACTCGCAGGGAGAGAGAGGAGCAGAGCCAGCGCCGCGCCACACTATGATTCTCTTGTTGCAGACCTCCGCCACCCTGGTGACCCCCCTCCGTCCGCCTTGCTTCTTCCCCGCGCCCGGCCACCTCCTCTACGCTGGCGATGCCCCTTCGCGCGACGCCTCCTGCTTGCCTCCCATGGTGCCCCGCAGCTGCCATGCCTCGCCCTTTTCCGCTCGCTGGCTTCGGAGCGTTGTGCCGGCGAGCCCCTTCTGGACTCCTTCTCCTCCATGTCCGTCCTGCCCAAGCTGCTCCGCCATCACTGCACCCTCTCGCTACGCCGCGCCCCTAGTCCTGCTTCTCCTCATCGCGCATCTTGCCGGCGCCACTGCTATAGCTTGGCATAGCGTTGCCCCCGCTCGTGCTTTGCCCAGTTGGGTTATGCCGCTGCTCTTATGGTTCTCGGTGACCTCCATGTCCCGCTAGACCACTCCTTGCCCCGTTGCCGCTCGGAACCATTTCCCGAGCGCATGACACCTCGACCACCGCCTCGCTACCCTCGTGTGCCTCCGCCTCTGTTGCCTCCGATGGTGGCTGTTTTGTTTTGGGCTTCGTGGAAAAGACCTCTCCGAAAAGTGTACGAGTACACATTGTCGCGTCCAGTATCTCTATCGACGTCTCCGGAATCGCCAAGGCCTGCAAGTCCACCAAGACCTCGACCATAGTACATGTACGAATACAATGTGAACGAGTTCCACGACGACCCTCGAAGAGTTTGGATCCGTCAAGTTCCACTACCGCCGACTAGTACGACTACCATCGCAAAAACGAGACTGTCAAGACTGGACTAACAAGTACCCCGACGACCTTGTACCACTATCATCACAATACCGCGAGTACCCCTATGGACGGCCCCGAACAATTGCGGATGTGTACAACTACCGTTGCCCAAAGAACTATGGATCCGACTAAGCCAAGTGTACAACTACCGTCGACCGTGGATTCGTCAAGTTCCTATCTGAAACGAAAGTGTACCACTACTTCCACGACTGTCGGGAGAACGTCTACTTCCCCTACACCGCTTTGAACTTGATCCGTTCTGAAAACGCACGCTTCGAATGTATAACCACCGAGACGACGCCCGTGAACGAACGCATGTGTGTTGTATGAGATGCCCGTATTTGCACCGTGCCCGACTTGTTCGTCGCACATCGTCACTCGTTTCCTTGCCACCGTCATGTGGGACACCCAGTATCCGGGATCACTCCCGTTGCTCTTGCACGTTCCCATAACCCCACTTGTTCCTTGGACCAAGTTATCGGAACCGGGATGTTGCCGTGGCGCCATGTCCATTTTCACCGCGGTGGCACCATTCCCGTTTCGCCGCCGTGGAACCCTTTTGTTCCTCCATGGTGACAAATGCTCTCATCACGCTCATGTCAACTTTTAATAAAACTTGCACAAAACTTGAACATGTCATCCGCATCATGTTAACAACATTAAGATGTTTAAAATTGTTGTTTGCTTTAAATTGCTAAATGCATGTGGGGATTTACCAGAATTGTTGTTGTTTCCGGCCTCATTTAAAATGCCTAACTATGTATTCAACTCATGTTTCACCTCTTGCCATGTTAATCAACATTTAATATTGTTGGGTACCTAAACGAGAGAGAACTAAATAATTGTTGTGTTGTTTCGTCAATATGCAACTCGCTGCATATTGAGCTCCACTTAACTTGTAGTTTTGCTTGTGCATATCGCCATGCCATGCCTCATTAAACCGGACATGCATCATACTTGGTTGTGCATCATGCCATGTTGATGTGATGGTTGTTTATTATGTTGTTTGCTTCTTTCCGGTGTTGCTTCTTCGGGTTAGTTCCGATAACGTCGCGTTTGTGAGGATCCGTTCGACTACGTCCGTTTGTCTTCTTCATGGACTCGTTCTTCTTCCTTGCGGGATCTCAGGCAAGATGACCATCCCTCGAAATCACTTCTATCTTTGCTTGCTAGTTGCTCGCTCTTTTGCTACGCCGCGATACCTACCACTTGCTATATCATGCCTCCCACATTGCCATGTCAAGCCTCTAACCCACCTTTCCTAGCAAACCATTGTTTGGCTATCTTACCGCTTTGCTCGGCCCCTCTTATAGCGTTGCTAGTTGCAGGTGAAGATTAAGTTTGTTCCATGTTGGAACATTGATATGTTGGGATATCACAATATCACTTATTTTAATTAATGCATCTATATACTTGGTAAAGGGTGGAAGGCTCGGCCTTATGCCTGGTGTTTTGTTCCACTCTTGCCGCCCTAGTTTTCGTCATACCGGTGTTATGTTCCTTGATTTTGCGTTCCTTACGCGGTTGGGTTATAATGGGAACCCCTTGACAGTTCGCCTTGAATAAAACTTCTCCAGCAAGGCCCAACCTTGGTTTTACCATTTGCCACCTAAGCCTTTTTCCCTTGGGTTCTGCAGACTCAAGGGTCATCTTTATTTTAAACCCCGGGCCAGTGCTCCTCTGAGTGTTGGTCCAACCTGTCAGCCGCCGGTGGCCACCAGGGGCAACTCTGGGTTGGCCTACCGGAAATTTGGACAATCCGGTGTGCCCTGAGAACGAGATATGTGCTGCTCCTATTGGGATTTGTCGGCACATCCGGGTGGCTTTGCTGGTCTTGTTTTACCATTTTGTCGAAATGTCTTGTAACCAGGATTCCGAGTCTGATCGAGTCTTCCTGGGAGAAGGAATATCCTTCGTTGACCGTGAGAGCTTATGATGGGCTAAGTTGGGACACCCCTGCAGGGTCTTGAACTTTTGAAAGTCGTGCCCGCGGTTATGGGCAGATGGGAATTTGTTAATATCCGGTTGTAGAGAACTTGACACTTAACTTAATTAAGATGCATCAATCGCATGTGTAGCCGTGATGGTCTCTTCTCGGCGGGGTCCGGGAAGTGAACACGGTTTTGGAGTTATGTTTGAACGTAAGTAGTTTCAGGATCACTTCTTGATCACTTCTAGTTCACGTCCGTGCTTTTGCTTCTCTTCTCGCTCTCATTTGCGTAAGTTAGCCACCATATATGCTAGTGCTTGCTGCCGCTCCACCTCACTACCTTTTCCTACCCATAAGCTTAAATAGTCTTGATCGCGAGGGTGTGAGATTGCTGAGACCCCATGACTCATAGATTACTTCCAAAACCAGTTGCAGGTGCCGATGATAACCGTGCAGGTGACGCAACCGAGTTCAATGAGGAGCCCGATGAAGATCATGTTTGTTGTGTTGTTTCATTGCCAGTTGATCAGTACTGGAGCCCAGTCGAGGCGATCGGGGATCTTATGCATTTGGGGTTGTCTTTATTTTGGTTCCGTAGTCGGACCTTGATTGTATTCTGCATGATGTAATGCTATATTTGTGTATTGTGTGAAGTGGCGATTGTAAGCCAACTCTTTATCCCTTTCTTATTCAGTACATGGGATGTGTAAAGATTACCCCTCTTGCGACATGCCTACTATGCGGTTATGCCTCTAAGTCGTGCTCCGACACGTGGGAGATATAGCCACATCATGGGTGTTACAAGTTGGTATTAGACCTTCCCCGACTTAGCAGCCCCCTGCTTGATCGAATCACTGGTGTTGTTAAGTCTAGAAAAATGTTTTGAGTCTTATAGGATTATATATATCAGAGAGTAGGATTCTTTTTACTCCTCAGTCCCTTCGTCGCTCTGGTGAGGTCTCCTGATGTAGAGTTTTGACTCTTCTCTTCTCAAATTTCATGAATTTTTTTAGGATCACGCGGGTATCTTGGAATCGTTACGATGGTTTTGTGACGAGAACATTGTTCTTGGTGCCTCCTGACATTTAGGGGTTGTGGCAGTGTCCCGGGGAGTTGAGCTCCGAGGTGTTGTCGTCACAATTTTATCGTTGCAATTCTGGAATACCTGAGTTCGCCGACATCGAAAATCTCCTTTATGCAGTTGTTGGTGAGATAACCTCGACGCCACCCAGTACTGGGGCGGGAGTTCGGGAGTATTGCCATAACTCGTATAACGGATGCTTTTCGAAGGTTGAGGTAAATGGTTTCCAAAGGTTTCTTGGTTATGTGTTGAAGGATGGATACAGCTGGATTTAGGATTTGCTAGTTTTGGGTGAGATATTATGCTTCCCCTGTATCCCAAACACCTGATTGCATAACCAGAAAGTTTCGGGAGTTTATAAGTGGGAATTCAAGTAGCTCCTAGGATATCTTTCCGACAGATGCATGATATGAGATTGGGGTTCGACGTCTAGTGGTCCGCCTATCCACGGTTGGTTTTACAGTGGTCTCATTGTGTCTTAAAGAGTCCTTGGCTATGCTGACTCGGGGACGCTTCGTATGTCATGTGCACTACCTTGTACATGATGGTGTTGTACGATCGAGCCCGTGTGGGCCCCACCACGGAAACTTCGGATGAAATCTCTATCATCTGTTTGTTCCGACCTATTTTGCAAGCCAATCCTTGTTTTGTTTTGAGTTGTGGTATTCGAGTTGCTTCAACGTCAACTATTGATTCCATACCTTTTCCTAAGTGGTAATCTCATGTTCCTATGTGAATACTAATCCTTCTCGATCATCGAGTTTGTCATTTCAATTTCTTTTCAACCGGTGTGCTCCTCCTCAAGTGGATCTGATCATTTCAACATCAGCAAGATCAATTGTCAGTTCCTCTCGACGGTGTTTGTTTCATCCGTCCCAAGTTGCCTTTGTTTTACCCACCCTCCCACCCCTTTTCTTCAAGGATTCAGATTTCTTAATCAAGTATCCATTTTATTCATGTGAAGTCTCTCCATTCTTTTCCGTCAATGTTCTTATCCGGTGATTCTCATGAAGATTCTAACGGAGCTTCTAGTTCATCATTCTTCGTTCTCTTTCTTCTTCGGTGGGCTAAATTCAAGCTTTTGGTGTTGATCATTCCTTTCCTTGTTTCAAATACATTCTCATGCCGGTGCACCTCTTTATCGTTCACCTCTCGCTATTCAATTGTTCCAAAGTGCTGAAGATATCTCGAAGATTCTTGTTTTCCACTCTGCATTCGTTCAAGCTCTTTCGAGGTTGTAATCTCATTCAAGCCATTTAATTCAACCGGTGCAATCTCTATTTTAAATTGTTCAATGGTGTATCTTTTGAGTGGGCCCTAACCCACAGGTCTTTCGTGCGGGATCTTACCTGACTCTTCTAATTCTCTCCGGAGCGATTCTCAAATCTTTCAAAGTTTGATGTAAGAATGTTTTGCCATCAGTCATATGTATATCTCCAAGATCTGACAAATTCTTTTAACCGTTGGCTCAACCTTTCTATTCGTCATCCCGGAGTATCTCAACAATTAATGGTGGTGTTTCTCATCGTCATTCTCGGATTTCGAAGATGGAAGAAGAGTTTTCCTCCATATCTTGCTCCATTCTCTTCAAGATTCATGGCTCTAGCTTCGTGCTATCCTCTCATAATTGTTTTTGATTGTGAGAATTCTTTTCACCTATCCGGAGCAATTCAAGATTCTTTTCAGTTTGATCCTCCGAAGGCAATCTTTTCAAATATTTTTCATTCCAGCTTTCAGCTTTCCTTATCCAAATCTTACCGGTGCATCATTCAAATATTCTCTAATCAGATTGTGATCTCTTTGTTCTCACATATTTATATTCCCTCAAGTATCTTCAATCGTTTTTCAATTCTCCCCGGTGAATTGTGCCTTTGCTACGTTCATTTTCAATTCGTACGGTGGTTCATTCAAGATTTTCTTCCTTCGTTTATCACATAAATATATTCATTGCTTCAATCCTACCGGTGGTTCATTGAAGATCTTCTCAAGTTTGTTCTATATCTATCTTAATTCTTTCTCCGAGAATAAGTAGTATGCTAAATCCGTTGCTTGTCATCAATCTAAATGGGTGAAGGATACGCATAACAGAATTCTTATTCTTGCTTTACCCAAGTGATTGATTCATTCTACCGGAGTCTGTTCATGATGAGTAAATTCTCGGTTCAAGTGAGTCATCTTTCTTTTTCGGACTTCCAAGTTTCCACTTTATCTCATCGCAAAGCTTCATTCAATCATTGCAAGGCTTCAATCTTATTCTTTTTCATCCTTCACTTCTTTTGATCATTATTTTATTACCGGAGTTCTTCATGGATGTTCTACATGATGGTTCATCAAGGATTTAGTTCCTTCTCGAAGTGTTCATCAAGATTCTTTTCAAAGGAGTTCAAGTATTCTTCATCTTGCATTCCGTAGTGCAATTCCTTCTACCTTATCTTTTGAGGTGGTGTTATGTCATTCTTGATAATTTTCCATCGTGTTTCATGATTCACAAGTTATCAAGAATGAGGTATTTTAAATCCATCAATCTCGTCATTGGAGTTATCTTGGGTTATATCTCACCTAAAGCTTTCCCTAAGGATTGTTGCTATCATGGTGCTTATAAATGACCCAAGTTCTTCACTTATCCTCTGGTGAAATAAGTTTCTTGTCTCCTTGTTCATATCAATCCAATATATTGTTTTCCGTTAGTGGCAGAATTTCACCTCATAGTTTTGAGATGTTTTCCATAAGCCCACAACAAGCTTACTCTTTTCGTTGTTGGTTTTCCAACAACTACGTTTGAACCTTCTCCTAAAGATGCTTTCAAGCTCATTCGAGCTAGAAGATCTTGTTTTCCTCCGTTCATGCCATTTCATTCTTTCTTTTCTTCCGGAGGCATTGTGATGTTGCACGCTCCGAACCATCATCCCATTTTTGGCAAAGATCATGTTCTTTCTTTTGCTTATCAATTCAATCGGAGTGTCGTGCCCTCTTTTCAAGTTCTTTTCATCTTATCAAGTTTTGCCTCCCTTCTCAACCGGAGTGTTGTCTGAAATCTTTTCTTACCCCTTGTGCCATTCTTTCAATAGTTCTGGAGGCAGTGTGTTGTTGATTTGATCAAGTATCCTCTAATCTTGTCAAGTTCATATTCTATGCCTTCCATTTCCAACCGGAGTGTTGTCGTAATTGATCTTTATCGTTCCTTGTACATCTCGTTTCAAACGGAGTGCTTGCATGTACTTCTTGTCCATTGCAACCCTTTTTCTTATGTCTTTCAACCTACAAGGTTCTAGTAATGTTCCTTGTTCCTCTTGTCTAATGGAGTGTTTGCAACTTTGTTCATCTCTGTTGTATTCTTTCTTTCATTTGTTGAACCTATCAAGGTTCTTTGGTTTCACTCGTTTGTCAAAGAAGCAACTTTGTTTTACCTCTTCCTCTTCCTTTTCTATCCAGTGCCATCCTAGATCTAGGGACGAAATCCTCTCGTAGTGGTGAAGTGTTGTGACACCCCAAGACCAGAGCTTCAGATGCCTTCCGTGGTTTCCGGGTTTCGTCATGTGATTTGTTTGGGTTGTTGCATTCATCATTGCATCATGTCATCATGCAACCCGTTCTAAAACTCAACTAAAAAAGTTGCATGTATCTTTGGTCCATTTAAACTGACGGAGTTCATGTGGTGATTCTCTTTACAACATATACCCCAATATTAGGGAGTTATATTAAATATTCCACTGTTTTGGAATCCACCTTAACACACTTGCAAAAATCCCAATGCCTTTGTTATCACAACTCTTGGCCTCTAACTTTGCCGTATATCCTTTCGTTATTTTCCGGAGCTCCACCTAAATTCTCAACATTTTTGGGCACTTCGAAAAACATGTCCTAGTTCAAACCTTTTGAATTAAATTCAATGAAATTTGAATTTATTATTTCAATCTTGGTCTTTCCTTATTTCTTGGATCAACACATTTTTGTGTGAGTCCAAGAAATTTAACCTCTTGCTCAAATTCGTTCACTAACCCTCTCTTTATTTTTTTCTTCTTCTATCTATTTTTTTCTTTTCTCTTAATGGTTGCGAGAAGAGAGTGAGAGAGAGCCTGTCAGCCACCTGGGCCTCCTAACCTCCCGCAGCCGGCCCATTTTCCCTCCTAGGCCACCTCTGCCAAAGCCCAGCCGCACCCCGACTCCTATTCTAACCCTAGGAAGTCCCGATCCCCAGCTCTCTCCCTTCGTTCTCCTCCTGGCGCCGCCACTCGCAGGGAGAGAGAGAGGAGCAGAGCCAGCGCCGCGCCACACTATGATTCTCCTGTTGTAGAGCTCCGCCACCCTGGTGACCCCCCCTCCGACCGCCTTGCTTCTTCCCCGCGCCCGGCCACCTCCTCGACGCCAGTGACGCCCCTTCGCGCGACGCCTCCTGCTTGCCTCCCATGGTGCCCTGCAGCTGCCGCGCCTCGCCCTTCTCCGCTCGCTGGCTTCGGAGTATTGCGACGGCGATCCCCTTCCGGACTTCTTCTCCTCCATGTCCGTCCCGCCCAAGCTGCTCCGCCATCACTGCACCCTCTCGCCGCGCCGCGCCCCTGGTCCTGCTTCTCCTCGTTGCGCCAAGCCGCCCTCGCTCACTGGCCGCGCACGTCGTCGTTATGGCCATTCCTGCGCGCATCTTGCCGGCGCCACTGCTATAGCTGGGCATAGCGTTGCCTCCGCTCGTGCTTTGCCCTATTGGGTTATGCCGCTGCTCTTATGGTTCTCGGTGACCTCCATGTCCCGCCGGACCAATCCTTGCCCCGTTGCCGCTCGGAACCATTGCCCGAGCGCATGTCACCTCGACCACCGCCTCGCTACCCTCGTGCGCCTCTGCCTCTGTTGCCTCCGATGGTGGCTGTTTCGTTTTGGGCTTTGTGGAAAAGTCCTATCCAACAAGTGTACGAGTACACAGTGTCGCGTCCAGTATCTCTACCGACGTCTCCGGAAACGGCAAGGCACGACCCTCGAAGAGTTCGGATCCGTCAAGTTCCACTACCGCCGACTAGTACGACTACCGTCGCAAAAATGAGACCATCAAGACCGGACCGACAAGTACCCCGACGACCTTGTACCACTATCATCACAATACCGCGAGTACCCCTTCCGACGGCCCCGAACATTTGCGGAAGTGTACGACTACCATTTCCCAAAGAACTGTGGATCCGACAAGACCAAGTGTACAACTATCGTCGACCGTAGATTCGTCAAGTTCCTATCCGAAACGAACGTGTACCACTACTTCCACGACTGTCGGGAGAACGTCTACTTCCCCTACACCGCTTTGAACTTGATCCATTCTGAAAACGCACGCTTCGAAGGTATAACCACCGAGACGACGCCCATGAACGAACGCATGTGTGTTGTATGAGATGCCTCTGTTTGCACCGTGCCCGACTTGTTCGTCGCACATCGTCACTCGTTTCCTTGCCACCGTCATGTGGGACACCCGGTGTCTGGGATCACTCCCCGTTGCTCTTGCACGTTCCCATCACCCCACTTGTTCCTTGGACCGAGTTATCGGAACCGGGATGTTGCCATGGAGCCATGTCCATTTTAACCGCTGTGGCACCATTCCCATTTCGCCGCCGTGGCACCCTTTTGTTCCGCCATGGCGACAAATGCTCTCATCACGCTCATGTCAACTTTTAATAAAACTTGCATAAAACTTGAACATGTCATCTGCATCATGTTAACAACATTAAGATGTTTAAAATTGTTGTTTGCTTTAAATTGCTAAATGCATGTGGGGATTTATAGGAATTGTTGTTCTTGTTTCCGGCCTCATTTAAAATGCCTAACTATGTATTCTACTCATGTTTCACCTCTTGCCATGTTAATCAACATTTAATATTGTTGGGTACCTAAATGAGAGAGAACTAAATAATTGTTGTGGTGTTTTGTCAATATGCAACTCGTTGCATATTGAGCTCCACTTAACTTGTAGTTTTGCTTGTGCATATCGCCATGCCATGCCTCATTAAACCGGACATGCATCATACTTGGTTGTGCATCATGCCATGTTGATGTGATGGTTGTTTATTATGTCGTTTGCTTCTTTCCGGTGTTGCTTCTTCGGGTTAGTTCCGATAACGTTGCGTTTGTGAGGATCCATTCGACTACGTCCGTTTGTCTTCTTCATGGACTCGTTCTTCTTCCTTGCGGGATCTCGGGCAAGATGACCACACCCTCGAAATCACTTCTATCTTTGCTTGCTAGTTGCTCGCTCTTTTTCTATGCCGTTATATCTTGCTCCATTCTCTTCAAGATTCATGGCTCCATTCTCTTCAAGATTCATGGCTCTAGCTTCGTGCTATCCTCTCAGAATTTTTTATGATTGTGAGAATTCTTTTCACCAATCCGGAGCAATTCAAGATTCTTTTCAGTTTGATCCTCTGAAGGCCATCTTTTCAAATATTTTTCATTCCAGCTTTCAGCTTTCGTTATCCAAATCTTACCGGTGCATCATTCAAATACTCTCAAATCAGATTGTGATCTCTTTGTTCTCACATATTTATATTCCCTCAAGTATCTTCAGTCGTTTTTCAATTCTCCCCGGTGAATTGTGCCTTTGCTACGTTCATTTTCAATTCTTACGGTGGTTCATTCAAGATTTTGTTCCTTCCTTTATCATATAAATATATTCGTTGCTTCAATCCTACCGGTGGTTCGTTGAAGACCTTCTCAAGTTTGTGCTATATCTATCTTAATCCTTTCTCCGAGAATAAGTAGTATGCTAAATCCGTTGCTTGTCATCAATCTAAATTGGTGAAGGATACGCATAACATAATTCTTATTCTTTCTTTATCCAAGTGATTGATTCATTCTACCGGAGTTTGTTCATGATGAGTAAATTCTCGGTTCAAGTGAGTCATCTTTCTTTTTCGGACTTCCAAGTTTCCACTTTATCTCGTCGCAAAGCTTCATTCAACCATTGCAAGGCTTCAATCTTATTCTTTTTCATCCTTCACTTCTTTTTGATCATTCTTTTATTACCGGAGTTCTTCATGGAAGTTCTACATGATGGTTCATCAAGGATTTAATTCCTTCTCGAAGTGTTCATCAAGATTCTTTTCAAAGGAGTTCAAGTATTCTTCATCTTGCATTCCGTAGTGCAATTCCTTCTACCTTATCTTTTGAGGTGGTGTTATGTCATTCTTGATAATTTTACTTCGTGTTTCATGATTCACAAGTTATCAAGAATGAGGTATTTTAAATCCATCAATCTCGTCATTGGAGTTATCTTGGGTTATATTTCACCTAAAGCTTTCCCTAAGGATTGTTGATATCATGGTGCTTATAAATGACCCAAGTTCTTCACTTATCCTCTGGTGAAATAAGTTTTTCGTCTCCTTGTTCATATCAATCCAATATATTATTTTCCGTTAGTGGCAGAATTTCACCTCATAGTTTTGAGATGTTTTCCATAAGCCCACAACAAGCTTACTCTTTTCGTTGTTGATTTTCCAACAACTACGTTTGAACCTTCTCCTAAAGATGCTTTCAAGCTCATTCGAGGTAGAAGATCTTGTTTTCCTCCGTTCATGCCATTTCATTCTTTCTTTTCTTCCGGAGGCATTGTGATGTTGCACGCTCCGAACCATCATCCCATTTTTGGCAAAGATCATGTTCTTTCTTTTGCTTATCCATTCAACCGGAGTGTCGTGCCCTCTTTTCAAGTTCTTTTCATCTTATCAAGTTTTGCCTCCCTTCTCAACCGGAGTGCTGTCTGAAATCTTTTCTTACCCCTTGTGCCATTCTTTCAATAGTTCCGAAGGCAGTGTGTTGTTGATTTGATCAAGTATCCTCTCATCTTGTCAAGTTCATATTCTATGCCTTCCATTTCCAACCGGAGTGTTGTCGTAATTGATCTTTATCGTTCCTTGTACATCTCGTTTCAAACGGAGTGCTTGCATGTACTTCTTGTCCATTGCAACCCTTTTTCTTATGTCTTTCAACCTACAAGGTTCTAGTAATGTTCCTTGTTCCTCTTGTCTAACGGTCTGTTTGCAACTTTGTTCATCTTTGTTGTATTCTTTCTTTCATTTGTTGAACCTATCAAGGTTCTTTGGTTTCACTCGTTTGTCAAAGAAGCAACTTTGTTTTACCTCTTCCTCTTCCATTTTCTATCCGGTGCCATCCTAGATCTCGGGACAAGATCCTCTCGTAGTGGTGGAGTGTTGTGACGCCCCAAGACCGGAGCTTCAGATGCCTTCCGTGGTTTCCAGGTTTCGTCGTGTGATTTGTTTGGTTCGTTGCATTCATCATTGCATCATGTCATCATGCAACCCGTTCTAAAACTCAACTAAAAAAGTTGCATGGATCTTCGGTCCATTTAAACCGAAGGAATTCACGCGGTGATTCTCTCTACAACATATACCCCAATATTAGAGAGTTATATTAAATATTCCACTATTTTGGAATCCACCTTAACACACTTTTAAAAATCCCAATGCCTTTGTTATCACAACTCTTGGCCTCTAACTTTGCCATATATCCTTTCGTCATTTTCCCGAGCTCCACCTAAATTCTCAACATTTTTGGGCACTTCGAAAAACATGTCCTAGTTCAAACCTTTTGAATTAAATTCAAAGAAATTTGAATTTATTATTTCAATCTTGGTCTTTCCTAATTTCTTGGATCAACACATTTTTGTGTGAGTCCAAGCAATTTAATCTCTTGCTCAAATTCGTTCACTAACCCTCTCTTTATTTTTTTTCTTCTATCTATTTTTTTCTTTTCTCTTAATGGTTGAGAGAAGAGAGTGAGACAGAGCCTGCCAGTCAACTGGGCCTCCTAACCTCTCGCAGCCGGTCCAATTTCCCTCCTAGGCCACCTCTGCCAAAGCCCAGCCACACCCCCACTCCTATTATAACCCTAGGAAGCCCCGATCCCCAGCTCTCTCCCTTCGTTCTCCTCCTGGCGCCGCCACTCGCAGGGAGAGAGAGGAGCAGAGCCAGCGCCGCGCCACACTATGATTCTCCTATTGCAGAGCTCCGCCACCCTGGTGACCCCCCCTCCGACCGCCTTGCTTCTTCCCCGCACCCTGCCACCTCCTTGACGCCGGCGACGCCCCTTCGCGCGACGCCTCCTGCTTGCCTCCCATGGTGCCCCGCAGCTGCCGCGCCTCGCCCTTCTTCGCTTGCTGGCTTCGGAGCGTTGCGCCGGCGAGCCCCTTCCGGACTCCTTCTCCTCCATGTCCGTCCCGCCCAAGCTGCTCCGCCATCACTGCACCCTCTCGCTGCGCCGCGCCCCTGGTCCTGCTTCTCCTTGTCGCGCCAAGCCGCCCTCGCTCACTGGCCGCGCTCGCCATCGTTATGGCCATCCCCGCGCGCATCTTGCCGGAGCCACTGCTATAGCTGGGCATAGCGTTGCCGCTGCTCGTGGTTTGCCCTATTGGGTTATGTCGCTGCTCTTATGGTTCTCGGTGACCTCCATGTCCCGCTGGACCACTCCTTGCCCCGTTGCCGCTCGGAACCATTGCCCAAGCGCATGTCACCTCGACCACCGCCTTGCTACCCTCGTGGGCCTCCGCCTCTATTGCCTCCGATGGTGGCTGTTTCGTTTTGGGCTTCATGGAAAAGTCCTCTCCGACAAGTGTATGAGTACACAGTGTCGCGTGCAGTATCTCTACCGATGTCTCCGGAATCGTCAAGGCCTGCAAGTCCACCAAGACCTCGACCACAGTACATGTACGACTATAACATGAACGAGTTGCACGATGACCCTCGAAGAGTTCGGATCCATCAAGTTCCACTACCACCGACTAGTACGACTACCGTCGCAAAAAGGAGACTGTCAAGACCGGACCGACAAGTACCCCGACGACCTTGTACCACTATCATCACAATACCGCGAGTACCCCTTCCGACGGCCCCGAACATTTGCGGAAGTGTATGACTACCGTTTCCCAAAGAACTGTGGATCCGACAAGACCAAGTGTACAACTACCGCCGACTGTGGATTCGTCAAGTTCCTATCTGAAACGAACGTGTACCACTACTTCCACGACTGTCAGGAGAACGTCTACTTCCCCTACACCGCTTTGAACTTGATCCGTTCTGAAAACGCACGCTTCAAAGGTATAACCACCGAGACGACGCCCGTGAACGAACGCATGTGTGTTGTATGAGATGCCCGTGTTTGCACCATTCCCGACTTGTTCGTCGCACATCGTCACTCGTTTCCTTGCCACCGTCATGTGGGGATTTACCGGAATTGTTGTTGTTGTTTCCGGCCTCATTTAAAATGCTTAACTATGTATTCTACTCATGTTTCACCTCTTGCCATGTTAATCAACATTTAATATTGTTGGGTACCTAAACGAGAGAGAACTAAAGAATTGTTGTGGTGTTTCGTCAATATGCAACTCGTTGCATATTGAGCTCCACTTAACTTGTAGTTTTGCTTGTGCATATCACCATGCCATGCCTCATTAAACCGGACATGCATCATACTTGGTTGTGCATCATGCCATGTTGATGTGATGGTTGTTTATTATGTTGTTTTCTTCTTTCCGGTGTTGCTTCTTCGGGTTAGTTCCGATAACGTCGCGTTTGTGAGGATCCGTTCAACTACGTCCGGTTGTCTTCTTCATGGACTCATTCTTCTTCCTTGCGGGATCTCAGGCAAGATGACCATACCCTCGAAATCACTTCTATATTTGCTTGCTAGTTGCTCGCTCTTTTGCTATGCCGCGATACCTACCACTTGCTATATCATGCCTCCCATATTGCCATGTCAAGCCTCTAACCCACCTTTCCTAGCAAACCATTTTTTGGCTATGTTACCGCTTTGCTCAGCCCCTCTTATAGCGTTGCTAGTTGCAGGTGAAGATTAAGTTTGTTCCATGTTGGAACATTGATATGTTGGGATATCACAATATCTCTTATTTTAATCAATGCATCTATATACTTGGTAAAGGGTGGAAGGCTCGGCCTTATGCCTGGTGTTTTGTTCCACTCTTGCCGCCCTAGTTTCCGTCATACCGGTGTTATGTTCCTTGATTTTGCGTTCCTTACGCGGTTGGGTTATAATGGGAACCCCTTGACAGTTCGCCTTGAATAAAACTTCTCCAGCAAGGCCCAACCTTGGTTTTACCATTTGCCACCTAAGCCTTTTTCCCTTGGGTTCTGCAGACTCAAGGGTCATCTTTATTTTAAACCCCCGGGCCAGTGCTCCTCTGAGTGTTGGTCCAACCTGTCAGCCGCCGGTGGCCACCAGGGGCAACTCTGGGTTGGCCTATCGGAAGTTTGGACAATCCGGTGTGCCCTGAGAACGAGATATGTGCAGCTCCTATCAGGATTTGTCGGCACATCCGGGTGGCTTTGCTGGTTTTGTTTTACCATTGTCGAAATGTCTTGTAACCAGGATTCCGAGTCTGGTCGGGTCTTCGTAGGAGAAGGAATATCCTTCGTTGACCGTGAGAGCTTGTGATGGGCTAAGTTAGGACACCCCTGCAGGGTTTTGAACTTTCGAAAGCCGTGCCCGCGGTTATGAGTAGATGGGAATTTGTTAATATCCGGTTGTAGAGAACTTGACACTTAACTTAATTAAAATGCATGAACCGCGTGTGTAGCCGTGATGGTCTCTTCTCGGCGGGGTCTGGGAACTGTACACGGTTTTGGAGTTATGTTTGAACGTAAGTAGTTTCAGGATCACTTCTAGTTCACGTTCATGCTTTTGCTTCTTTTGTCGCTCTCATTTGCGTAAGTTAGCCACCATATATGCTAGTGCTTGCTGCCGCTCCACCTCACTACCTTTTTCTACCCATAAGCTTAAATAGTCTTGATCGCGAGGGTGTGAGATTGTTGAGTCCCCGTGACTCACAGATTACTTCCAAAACCAGTTGCAAGTGCCGATGATAACCGTGCAGGTGACGCAATCGAGTTCAAGGAGGAGCCCGATGAAGATCATGTTCGTTGTGTTGTTTCGTTGCTAGTTGATTAGTAGTGAAGCCCAGTCGGGGTGATCAGGGATCTTATGCATTTGGGGTTGTCTTTATTTTGGTTCCGTAGTCGGACCTTGATTGTATTCTAGATGATGTAATGCTATATTTATGTATTGTGTGAAGTGGTGATTGTAAGCCAACTCTTTATCCCTTTCTTATTCAGTACATGGGATGTGTAAAGATTACCCCTCTTGCGACATGCCTACTATGCGGTTATGCCTCTAAGTCGTGCTCTAACACGTGGGAGATATAGCCGCATCGTGGGTGTTACACCAGTAACTCGAACACTACATCAAGACAGGACTTTGGGGTTGCCTCACTATCTTCGAGATAGTTTTCCTTAGCTGTTTTATCAGCTTTGTTGGAGACCAACAAGGATGTCTCACTATCCTGAACATTATCTGCATTGCTTCCTTTACCATTGCTTAATAAGGTACTCTTCCCAAATATTCTATCAGCATTCTAAAAGAAGAAACAAGCAAACACATAACATGTTTAGGATGTAGATTATGAAACTCATTTCGGTGAACCAGTTCAGTAGTAAGGTGGACATGATTAAACTACCAAGTCTTCTATTGCCAAGTAGTAAGTATATAACAAAGGCATCAAACAAACATATATCTATGTCCTATGGTCACTGCATTGTCTTGCCAAATCAAAATAGGGACACAGTTCAAATCATATCAGTTCAAGACAAAGCAGCATTGAAAGAATACAAGTGTGGGAAACTACACGGCACAACAAGATTTCAGATGGGTAACATGGGTATACATGTACAAAAACACTATTGGATCTGTTGTGATGCTAGTAATGTGCATGATATGAGAACTCAACTGTATACACAATTGAAATTGAAATCAACAGAGCAATTTAGAAGAGAAAACTTGTTAAAGAAACCTGTTTAAACATACCTGTTTTTCCATTGGAGTTTCGATTGGATCCTTTAATTTGAAAATAAGTTTGTATGAGTAAATACAGTGATACAATAGCAAAGCAGTATGCACCATAGCGATGGAATCTTAAATGAGAATAGTTCTTCTTCAGGTTTAAGCACTTCTTATACACGAACATAGTACAGTAAGACGCATGCATATAGTACTTCAAAATAAAAAAATGAGCTCATAGACCTTACCACATTCTTGGTTCGGGACCAGTACAGAACAAGGCATTCCCAGTCATCGTGATGTAAATGTGTCTCAGGAGAAAGTAAGGGAATTTGATGAGTTTCTTTGCCAGTGAAGTATGTTTTCTTCAGGCAATTTCGATACTACCACCAAGCATTCTTGAAGACAGCTGAGGTATTAGCACAGGTTACCTCATCCTGAGTTTCCAAATTGGTCCTTCTCTATAGTGAAAAATGGGAACATTTGCTGTATTATAACCAGCATGGAGGTAGAATTTTTGGGACAAAGCAAAGTATTTTCCATTAATAACATTACTTACACAATACTCCTGGACGAACACCTGCAACTGGCTTTTTCCTTCATCTTCAGTATAATATTTCCATGATGGGAAGATACACACATAGGATTTAACAACATCAAATACGATATATGCTAAACTACGAATGGTTGGTTGTGCTTCGTCCACATGAATAGGTGTACTAACTGGTGGAGTTGGGGTTCGCCGTGGTAGTACTGGTGCTTTGGGCACTGGAGCTGCCATACTAACTCCTCTTGCTTGGGAGCTCTATGCTGGAGATGGTGTTGTGTCAACTGGAACTGGGTTACTAACTGTTGTGGTTGGGGTTAGATTGGGTGAAGTTGGTTCCTTGTCCATCGGAGTAGGGGTACAATCTGCGAGAGTCTGGGTTATGTGTGGTAGGGCTGGTTCTCGTGCATGTACAACCGGGGTGCTATCCTCACCAAGAGGTAGCACTGTTTTATTTGAAGACCGTGTTTTTACTCCGCTAGATACTGGCATCACCCCCTACAATTCAAATGGATGATAAACAAGAAAAGTAGTTGAATGTATAGACCTTTTATGAGAGAAAGATGCAATAGATAGTGTCGAAAAAGAGGGCATGGAATAGTTCACATGTATATTGTTTAACTAAAAAGGATAACATGACATAAATTCACATATATGATGTTTATCTAAATTGGATGCATAGCATGGCATAATTAAAAGATATGATGACTAACTAAACATGATGGCATGAGATAATTATATGATGTGTTTAGTAAACAGGTTGGCATGACATAATTCACGTACATGTTATCTAAGTAATTAGGATCACATGATATAATTCACACATGTGATTTATATACTAAGCAGAGGGCATTCGCATATATGATGTCTGAACAAAGAACATGGTGTTGAATATTGTGTATATGATGTCTAAACTATGCAATGCAACACACCATATGCATGATATGAGCAGTATAACCATGCCAAGTTAGAGCATACACATCGGTGGGGGAATAGGATAGGTCATCTCTCTCTGATCCATCTCTGAGGAGCTATTGGGATCCAGCAAGAGATCTGCTTCGACAGGTAGCACTGACTGCTCTGAAGACCTTGTTTTCACTCCAGATTTTTCCACCACCCACTCAAATGGCCGATTCACAGGAAGAGTATTTGAATGTACAAACATTGTTGACAAATGGAAATGTAATGAAGAAAAGAATTTGCAAGATATATTTCAAATATATGATGCCTGGTTAAATAGGATGGCGTTGCATATTTCACATATATTATGGTTGGCTAAAAGAGATGAGATTGCATAATTCACATATATGATATAGAAACTAAACAGGTGGCATTACATAACATGTCTAAACTAAGCATACGACATATATGATGTCCAAAGTAGGCACTGCAAGGCAACATATGCATGATATGACCAACATCATCATGCCAAGTTAGAGCAAACACCTCGGGGGATAAATAGGAGTGGTCAGCTCTGTCTGAATCTGCCTCAGAACAGGTATCTTCCTATGGATTACAATCTAGAGGGGGGCGAGGGTTTGCCATTGCACCCACCATGGAGCGATGGCTGCATGACATTGTATTACCGCACAAAACTCTTCTCTTTTTCTTTACATGTTCAACATGACTGTGTACAATATCTGACATGCATACGAAAAAATAGTGAGATTATGTAAGGAGAGCATGTAGAAATCTAGAGTGATGGTAACAACCAGTGGATAGATCCAAAAATAATGATAGTAGGCTGATGATAGCTTTACTTTAATAAAAAGATACATGATGATTGCTTTACTATTTGTTTCCCACCGAAGATGAACAACATAGACATACCCTAGGTGAACCAGATAATAGACAGAGATACTATTCATTGCTGCCTCGATATGTGCCCCACAAGCATTTTAAAACTCAAGTTTGAACATTAATTCAGACCTGACTTGGAGTCTAAGAGGTGAACATGATGATAAAGTAGCAGGTAAAATTAAGCAATGCATAACATAAGCAGAAACAAAAGAGTGCCACCTCTATTGTGGACCCGTGTACTCCTCAGGTTCATCTGCCGAGTCGATGATGGTGATGTAGTTGCGTTGGGTGCCGGTGGCAGGGAAGGAGATATGAGGCGGCGAAAGACGTTCAGGAGTCATGATGTCTGGTATGGTGGATGCTTCTGTCGATGGAGTAGCTCAGGTGAGGTGGACGATGTTGCGGCAGGAGCAGGACAAACCACACAAAGTTTTCTTCGACGCATATTTGTAACTGAAGTAATTCTATAAAGGCTCCTTTGGCTTGCAGGATTCTAAAAACGCAGGGATAGGAAAAACACCAAAACAGGATAGGAATGCACGTGGGAAAAAAAGCATTTGTAAACACAGGATTTCTGTCAACTTGGGTGTTTGGTTCACAGGAATTGGAAGAGCAGAGGAATGTGAAGAAACATGGCCAAATTAAAGTGAAACTATTTGAAAGTGTGTACAGTTAGAATGTTATTCTGCCACTAATGCACTTAGTCTTGTTTTCATGCATGGTAAAAGTAGCTCCAGGTGGATGTTTTGCTCCATTCATTTCAACCAAATGCATGAATAATTGAATAGTAGAGTACCATAGGAAAATTTCCTATTAGTATGTTTTTCCTTCACTTTTTTCCTTTGAACCAAACTAGCCCTAATGGATTGACATGAATGTAGAGTAATAAGTGATGCAACAAGTGTACAACCTCGTTGGCGTAGCCGTGTCGACCTCAGCATCATTGGGTTGGTTGCTGAAGAAGTTGCAGCAGAGCTGGCTGTCGGAGGTGTGGTGGAAGATCTGAGGCATCTGTACACGGCGTCCAGGGTATTGCTCTGTTGTGATGGATGGTTGCATCGTTGGAGCAGCTCCGGTGAGCGTAAGACGTTGAGGCTGAAGCAGCACAAGACATACATCATTAATCTCAAGTGGGATTCTAATAGAATCTCCAATAGATGATGCAAAATACATTACCAACAAGTGGTAGATGTAAAATGTACATCACCAAAAAACACCTGACTACAACAGATGAGTAAAAACTGTTGACTCTGAACTTAACTATCGAAACTGAAATTTACTGTGGAATCTGAATGTTACTGTAGAAACTGAACGCACTGGTAGCAGAGATGCACTTCACATGTAGTTTAAGACGCTCAAGCACTAGTAGTAGAGAAACAGTGATCTAAATCAGCAGGCGACCGACACGGAACACAGTAGCAGATAGCAGCCGGAGAAGCAGCGCAAATTAGAGCTAGAGCAGCAACTCGTGTAGCTGCAACAACCCGTGTAGCAGCATCAGCAGCGCAAGCGAGAGCAAGAGCAGAGCAGTAGCACGAGTGAAGGGAAGAGTAGAGTAGCAGCGCGAGTGAGCGAGAGCCAGAGCAGTAGTAGCACGAGCGAGGGGAAGAGCAGAGCAGCAACACGAGTGAGCGAGAGCCAGAGTAGCAGCAGCACGAGTGAGCGAGAGCTGTAGCAGCAGGAAAGTAGTAGCGCGAGCGAGCGAGAGCCGAAGGAGCAACAACAACTCAGGCTGGTATGGACGCTGCCACCGAGGAAGCCACCGTGGAGATGTCATCGGTGGCACCGACTACGAGGTAGCCACGTTATGGGGGAGCGGTATCAAGCACCGGCGGCATCGGGAGGTCAAGTTAAGGAGAAGGTGCGATGCGATGAGTGTACAACCACTTTGGTGGCACCGAGTAGGCCTCGACTTCGTCCGAGGAGTTGGTGAGGATGTTGCAGTTCCGCTGAAGCATGTTAAGGCGGCAATGTGGGGATGGAGCCGCCGTGATAGATGAGGTGATCATCGGAGTAGCTCCTTGGAGGTGGAGGATGGGGCGGCTGAACTGGTGGGATGACGAGATCGAGGACGGATCCTCATTCGGGGTGGTGGATGAGGGACGTCAAGCTATTGCGGTGGACAACATCGTCGGGCAAGAGGATCCGGCTGGGCCGCGGTGGGTTGGAAAACGGCAGAGGGTGGAGTTTCGCGGCTCGAGTACAGACGTTATGGTGGCCTGGGTTTTTGAATGGCGAAAAGGAGGTGATGGAGGGGGAGCCATGACTTAGGGACGCACTTTTCCAAAATGTAGGGTGTGTTACGAAAGTACCCCTCTGATTTGAACTAGCAGCCGTTTCAGCTCAGGTTTAGAAGGGGGATTTCGCGTGTCGGGATTCGGCAGCTGGAGGAAGTTTCCGCGTGTGCTGAAATTTCGGGATAGCAAGGCGTAGGTTGTGAGAGGAACGAGTTTTGGGAGCACGATATCTGAATTTTCGGGATAACAAGGCGCGGGTTGAAATTTAGGGACAAGCCTCATGTGTACTAATGTAAGTACCAAATCAGTTCGCACTTCCCTCAACAAAAAAACAAAAAAATAAAACTATTCTCACCACACAATGAGAGAGTCTTGTCCTGTTTTACTATACAAATGCTATTCAAAGCTATGAATCCATGTTATGTCCAATTAAATTTTTTCGCTGGCTGTATAATGCATGTAACCTACTCATACGAATATTTTAGTGCATTCCAAATGTCTATACTACCGCTGCAATTCGAACTAAATTTGAATTCGTTTCTCTATTTGAATAAGAATCTACAATCACGATTGTTGCCAAGTTAAACCATCATTCGTATATTATCTTAACAACACATCACATGATTACTATAGAGATAGATATGAACTATGTGTACTATATGAACTCGAATTCAAAATTTTGAATACACTTGATGTTGATTCCAAATAATAGTAAATTTGATGTACTAACTAGATCTTCATAATCTAAACCATGTTTCATACCTACACTGTGTTTATCACACAAAGTTGTCGGCGTTCTGGGAATGGGGGTCCCCAGACTTGCCTACCTGCGGCCCATGGCGTGGTTGTGTTGGCAGGTCTGTACGGCCCATCGTCATCAACAAGGCATTCAAGACCCTCACGAGGGGCCAAGCCTTGCGAGGCGGACGACACAAGACCTCCTCAGGAGCGGCCTCACTAGGCTGCCTCGCGAGGAGCGGAGATATCAAGGTGGAGCAAACCTCGCGAGGCTATCGTGACATGAGCCATGACGATCGACACCAGGTGGGCGCCAGGCGGGCCCCAGGACACGCAGCATCCTTGTTTCCTCTTTGGTGCTAAGGAGGCAAGCGCAGGCGTGGAGTACCGACGCATCAGGCAAAGGTTTGCATATCGGTGCAACAAGACCAAGACTAGAAGGGCGGCAGGACGGAGGTCACCATGGAGCCCAGGATGGCGTCACCACCAGAACCTTTGGCAGGCGAGGACCACCTTTTGTCAGGATAGCTTGTACTAGTTGTCCCCTTTCAAATTGGTCGTCGTTGTTGGCTCCCTTCCCGCTCAATATTTGGGGAGAGGACCAGGGCCTATATAAGTAGGACTAGCCACCACCAAAGGGGGAGATCTAATCTGATAAAAGGAGAGAGATGAGAGAAATCTGATCTGATCAGAGGCCAACCCTTAGCCACACCAAGCATAAGAACACCTCAACCTCAGGAGGCTGTTCTCCCCCTTGTACTGTTGTTCATCAGCCCAAGAGGCAATCCACCACCATCGCACTAGAGTAGGATCGGTGGCCCAAACCAGTATAAACCTTGTATCTTTGTGTTGCGAGTGCGTCGAGTTCGTCCGCGAGACCTTAGAGAGCTAGGGCGTAGATCGGTAGGAGGGAAAGAACTTCGCGCGCACCCCAGAGTTCGAACCTCAAGGGTTTGCCGGAACCCGTGATCTGACATTTGGCGCGCCAGGTAGGGGTGTGCCGTAGCTTCCCTTCCCTCGATCGGCGCTCCATCGTTCTGTTGTCTCCATGGCGGATGCTCGCCGCGCTCGAGATGAACGTCGGGCTTCCCTCACTGCCCGTGTTGCTCAGACGGCTCCCGTCGGCGAGCCACCTCGTCGTTCCCCGTCACCTGCCGCCAACGCCGCCACTGGCCCGGCGGGGAATGAGCAGCAGGCGTCCTCGCTGCACCCATCGGTGCGGCAGGACGGCCGCACCACCACCCCATCGCTGACCCCGACCGGTTCCTCGTCACACGCACGTCGCGCTCCCATGGATGCGCAGGACATGCTCCTCATGGTGAACGAGCTCCTGCGCTACCGTCCGATCGACAACCTCTACGAGGACTGGCTCGACCGTGTCGCTGAGCTCGTCCGCGCCACAGGGGGCTCCACTACGCCATCCCCCTCTCTGCCTCGCCCTCCTCTAGCCATGGGCGACGTGGCTCGAGGAGCGCCTCCACCACCTCTGCCCCAAGACGGTGCCTTGGCGCCAAGGCGCGCTGCCCCACAGCACGATCCACCACGCCCGATGCCCGCGCGCGAAGAGAGAAGCTGCCAAGAGATTCCTCGGCCGCGAGAAGCTGCACCTGCGCTCCCCGTGCCGCCACGCCAAGCGCGCGCGCTACGTATTGTGGCCGCACGCGGGCCTCATCAAGTCCAAGCTCCACAACCGAGATGGGCCCCGGCGACCACGGCCGGCTGCCACGCCTTCACCCCCGAGCTGCGTATCATCGCCTGGCCGGGCAAGTTCAAGCCGGATCTGCCTCCTCGCTACGACGATACCCCAGACCCCACGGAGTTCCTGCAGCTCTATGAGCTGAGCATCGAAGCGGCAAACGGCGACGAGAAAGTCATGGCGAACTGGTTTCCTATGGCTCAGAAGGATGGTGCCCGCTCCTGGCTCCTGAACCTGCCGCAAGGCTCAATCTCCTCCTGGGACGAGATGTGCGACCGCTTCGTCGCCAACTTCCAGGGCACTCGTGACCGCCTGCCGGACGCGGATGACCTGTGCCGCATCAAGCAATAACCAGGAGAGACCCTTCATAAGTACATCCAGCGCTTCAACAACACTCGCCTCAAGATCCCCAAGGTTACGGACGAGGTCATCATCTCCGCGTTCTCTGACGGCGTCCGCGACATCAAGATGAAGGAGGAGCTCGCTATCCACGAGGAGCTATGCACATCTCAGGAGTTGTTCAACCTGGCGACCAAGTGCGCAAGGGCTGAGGAGGGGCGCCTTTCCCTCCTTGAGCTGCCAGCTGCGGGCGCAGAGGAGAAGAAGGCCAAGGCCAAGGACGTGAAGCGCAAGGAAGCAGTCGTGCTCGCGGTAGAGCCGGACACCAAGCAAGGCAGAGACCAGCCTGAGTCGTCCAAGAATAGCCGGCCATTCTGCTCCTTCCACAACCTGAACACCCACAACACCAGTGAGTGTCAAGAACTCAGAGCCATTCGCGAAGGACGCTTTGGTCGACGCCCCGAGCGTAGCGACCGGGGCTACGATCGAGGAGGAGGACGTGGAGGTAGACGCTGGGACGACCGTGGCTCACGCCAGGAGTGGCGCGTTAGGCCTCGTGAGGACCGCTGGCAGGATCATCCTCGCGAGGGCGCCTGGAGGGACCAGCCTCGTGAGGATCACCCTCAGGGTAACGCCGGTCTTCTCCCGCTGCCGCCACCACCAAGAAGGAATGACGACCACCATCAAGATGAGGGGGCTGGGGCTTCCAGGAGCCGCACGCAATCGCCTGCATCTTGGGCGGCGCACAGGCCCCAGCCTCACAATGTAGCTTCAAACAGTTCGCTCATGAGGTGAATGTAGTCCTCCCAAAGCTCGAGGCCACGCGCCTGCTCAGGTGGTCCCAGTGCGCCATCACCTTCAGCTCGGGAGATCAGCTCAAGTGCGCAGCCACCGCTGGCGCCCTCCCGATGCTTTGTTCACCAGTCATCAGCAACGTGCAAGTTACCAAGACCCTCATCGACGGCGGTGCAGGGCTCAATGTCCTGTCCGTCGACACGTTCGACAACCTCCAAGTTCCATATGAGCAGCTTCAGCCTACCAAGCCTTTCTCAGGAGTGACCGACGGTTCCACCACACCGGTAGGGCAGGTTTGCCTCCCTGTCACCTTTGGGGAACGCAAGAACTACCGCACTGAGCTCATCGACTTTGACGTCGCACACATCCGTCTGCCATACAACGCCATCCTCGGGTATCCAGCCCTGGCCAAGTTCATGGCGGTTACACACCACGGTTACAATGTCCTCATGATGCCAGGAAGTAGCGGAATCATCACGGTCCCGTGCGAAGAGAGGGAAGCGGTGTGCTCCCTCGAGCGCGCCTTTCAAGCTACCTCAATCGACGACCGCGACAGCAAGAGCGAGGATCCTCCCGAGGCCATCCCCAAGAAGAAGAAACAGCTACGCTGTGCCGGACCTCAGGAGGGTGGCATCGCAGCTAGAACCTTGTCAGGATCAGCGCCCGCTCCAGGGGCGCCTCCCTTCGTCGCATAGGAAGGCGCGCCTAGCACCCTCCTCGGACAGGGCTTGGGGGATCTCTTCTGGAGGGCCTCAAACCTTGCCAACATCACCAGGGAGGCGCTCGGGCACCACTTGGAGGCGTGCTTCGCGGCACGTTTCCCTCAGGAGAACACAGGGCAAGGAGCACCCACCGCTCAGGAGTTCATCACCAAGACCACTCAGGAACTGCAAGACGCAAGGGCCATGTGCGGCGACCGCTGCTCATGAGGCGCAGCTCCCCATCCAGGCGAGGATGCCAGGCTGCGCGTTTGTGTCGACGTACCAGGGCTCAACAGGGCCGCATCTCAGGAGCTTTTCTGGCCTTTGCGTGTGGGCCGTTGCAAGGGTCCACCACACAGCTACGTTCCCTTTGGCTTGCCGAGCGTGTCGTCGGCCTATTAGTGCAACCTGCAGCGTGTCCTGGTGGCTCAGGAGGCCAGGCACCACGAAGTCCTGGCAGAGATGGAGACAGTCCTCAGGGAACACCTGAGCCCCCAGAGCCTCCTGAGGCCCAGGGCCCCGGTGGCTCGTGAGGAGCCATTCCTTCGCCGCGTGCCTTCAGCTGCACCAACTCTCCTTCGTCGACAGAACCATGTGACATTTTCCAAATTCGTTTTAGCTGGGAGCGCCCCTCGGGCTGCATTATTCCCAAGTCGCATGGGTCCGTCCCTGTGGTGTGTATCTCTTTTGCTTATGCCTTTAGTATACCCTGTTGGGGGCACCCCTCGGGCTGCATCATCCCCAAGCCGCTCGGGCCTGACCGGGTGGCACGCATCTTTCTACATTTACCCAAGCTGATTTGCCTTCCATGCTTAACCTACCTATGGCTATCACTTGCTTGATTGTTGCCCACTACAAGGGCCGCGCGCTGGCATCCTTCTTCAGGGCCCTTTTGCGTTGTCTGACCATCTCGCAGGACCAAGACAATAAACAAGGGCCGAGACCAGGCGCAACCCACCTTGAGGTAGGACCTCGTGAGTCCCGCGCTGGCTCACGAGTGCCCAGTCACACCTCGCTAAACCCTGCCGTGCCAGCCACGTGTCGGGGTGGGGCTGTACACGCCCTGGGGGCTCTCCGCAGAAGGGAGTCCCCTCGCCCGCTCCAGAAGCAAACCAGCGGTCGGGCGCCCTTCTTCGCGTTAACTTGCAGGGGCTTCCTGAGGATCATGGCGGGCGGTACCACAGACTCTCCTTCTTCTCTCATGCGATTCGCTTGCGCGTTAAAAGGGGGGCTCCTGAGCATCGCGTCTCAGGAGCTCTTACTGGCTCTCCAGCCCTCACCCCCTGGCCTTGACCATGGCATCGCGACCTGGCATACCAGCGGCGTCTGAGGTCGCTCGAGGGCCGGGACCTGTGGATGCAGAGCACCAAGAAGAGCATGGAGGGGAGGGGGAAACCCGCACGGGCCTGGCATGGCTATGCTACAGCGACCAACGCACGAGCCCAGGCGTGCCACGAGGAGTAGACTCCAGACAGACCAGATAAGTTCACACACGGAACCCACCTATCTCCACGACACGAGACCTTCACAGCGGCTCCTGTATGGCAATGTCGCCTCCCTTTCTTGCCTCTCCACGGTTGCTTGGGCGCTAAGGGGGGCCTCCTGAGCATCGCGCCTCGGGAGCTCTTACCGACTTTGGGCCGCTCACCTCCTGGCCTTGACCACAGCATCGCGACCTGGCATACCAGCGACGGTTGCAGCCTGCCTGGGAACCGGGACCTGTCAGCGTAGAGCACCAAGCCGTCACGAGGATAGAGAGGGGAGACTTAGCCGAAGCGGGCCTTGCTCCTTTCGCTGCCCTGCTGTGGCAATACTCTCTTCCTTTCCCATTCTAAGGCAGCCACTTGAGCGCTAAAGGGGACCTCCTGAGCATCGCGCCTCAGGAGCTCTTACTGGACCTTAGGCCGCTCACCTCCTGGCCTTGACCATGGCATCGTGACCTGGCATACCAGTGACGGCTGCAGCCTGCCTGGGGACCGGGACCTGTCAGCGTAGAGCATCAAGCCGCCGCAGGATTAGAAAGGGGAGGTCGAGCCTCTGTAGGATATGCACCCACGCAATTCCATAACAAGGACCATATATACGTAAAAGACATTACATACCCTTTACACGCCCCCACGCGGTACTTCATGATTCTTCGCAGGGAACATAATGAGAACTGAGGGGAACCCTATCTAGACCCTCCCGTGGCGGACGCCATCATCAACACTGGGCCACGGGAGGCCGGCGCCGACCCCATCCAGATCAGCGGCGGCGGTTGGACGCCGCAGCCCTGCTCTGAGCTCGGCGGAAGCTTGGCGGCACGTAGCTATCGTTGCTCGTCTCCGGAGACTTCAAGGGCTCAGGAGAATCCTTGGACCACCATGAGTCACCGCTGTCGCCGGAGGAGCTGCAGGAAAGACCAGTGGAGGGCCCCGCGCCCGCCGCTATGTCATCCTGGTGACCTCCTTTGGGGCAGCACTATAGGCGGCGGCCTTCCTCGTCGAAGACCTTGAAGAACAACATGGAGGCGCCGTCGTACTAGAAGTGGATCGCGAGGGCACCCTCCACGCGGTAGACCCGGGCAATCTCACCCCAGCCTCGGGTCATGAAGACCTTCCCGGAGGCGACGGTTCCAATCTCCGCTCCGGTTGCTGGGGCGTTGCAGTCAGCATGCTGCAGCCAAAGTTCGCAAACGCCCCTCGGCAGCACCTTGGCGACAAAGAACGGCGGGAGGCGTATCCAGGTGCTTGGTGGCATCGCCGCCCACAGCACGAACTCACACGACGAGTCCGCGGCATGGACCCCTGGGGCGACGGCATGTGACCCCGCGGCGCGGCGACCACGGCCACAGCACGGGCGGCGCCGCTCATCGCTCCGCCCTCCCGAGCCCTCGGCTCGGGCGTGCAAGGGTAGCGGATACCCTGGAGGAGGCCGCTCGTACCAGGGCCTCGTCACCACCTGCATCGCCGCTTCGTCGCGGTGGTGGACCGACCTCTTCTTCGGCGGAAGTGGCTCTAGATCATCCCAGGGGGCCTTTCCTTTCTCTTCAGCGACGAACCTTCGGATGGGCGCCATTGCTGCAAGCGGTGGAGCAAGGAGGAAGAAGCAAGTGTACCAATAAGAGATGGGAGACGAGGGCTCAGCCCCCCTCCCCATTTATAGTGGAAGAACGCCAACCGGCACCTCCCACGATAACAGGTAATGATGATTTTCCTTGCATGTCGCAGGGACTTGTCAAGTCAGGCAGTTGCCAAGGCGGCGTGGGGAAGCGGAGACGCCCACGACCAATCAACCGCCACGCGTCAACTGAGTCCGCAGGCTTTTGGGGCCCGCGGCACTCCGTGCTTGATCCTTTGGCTTCGCCTCGAAGCCAAGCCCAAGTGCGCCTTGGGCCCGGGGGCTACTGTTGGCGTTCCGGGAACGGGGGTCCCCAGACTTGCCTGCCTATGGCCCATGGCGTGGCTGTGTTGGCAGATCTGTACGGCCCATCGTCATCAACAAGGCATTCAAGACCCTTGCGAGGTGGATGACGCAAGACCTCCTCAGGAGCGGCCTCACCAGCTTGCCTTGCGAGGAGTGGAGATATCAAGGTGGGGCAAACCTCGCGAGGCTCCCATGACGTGAGCCATGATGATCGACACCAGGCGGGCGCCAGCGCGCGCAGCGTCCTTATTTCCTCTTTGGTGCTAAGGAGGCAAGCACAGGCGCAAAGTATTGAGGCATCAGGAAAAGGTTTCCATATCGGTGGAACAAGACCAAGACCAGAAGGACGGCAGGATGGAGGTCACCATGGAGCCTAGGATGGCGTCACCACCAGAACCTTTGGCAGGCGAAGACCACCTTTTGTCAGGATAGCTTGTACTAGTTGTCCCCTTTCAAATTGGCCGCCGTTGTTGGCTCCCTTCCCGCTCAATATTTGGGGAGAGGACCAGGGCCTATATAAGTAGGACTAGCCACCACCAAAGTGGGAGATCTGATCTGATAAAAGGAGAGAGATCGGAGAGATCCGATCTGATCAGAGGCCAACCCTTAGCCACACCAAGCACAAGAACACCTCAACCTCAGGAGGCTGTTCTCCCCCTTGTACTGTTCTTCATTAGCCCAAGAGGAAATCCACCACCACCGCACTGGAGTAGGGTATTACATCACATTGGTGGCCCGAACCAGTATAAACCTTGTGTCTTTGTGTTGCGAGTGTGTCGAGTTCGTCCGCGAGACCTTAGCGAGCTAGGGCGAAGATCAGTAGGAGGGAAAGAACTTCAGCGCACCCCAGAGTTCGAACCTCAAGGGTTTGCCAGAACCCATGATCCGACAAAAGTATAGTGCCCCGCCCCCTACATTTTGAGAAGTATTTAGCCCTAAGCTGCATAAGCCACACATTATCACAAATTCAAATGAATGTTCTATATATTATCTGTAGTATAACGTGTTAATAACCACACCATGCGTATCACCATTATATATATATATATATATTCATGCATGCGTCGGTTTAAAACACTATGATATCTTCTTAAAATATCTGAATCCACTTTTATAATGAATTATGATCTCTATTTGTCTTTTACACCCACACAATCCTCTAAACTTTCTAGCTAGCACAAACTTTCTCTTGTGCATGCACACACCCGGCTCCCTCTCACCCTTCCTCGGCATTCTCTAGCTCCATCGAGCACATTCGTCACTTATCTTTAGGTCGTTCACCCATGGTGTGTGTAGGCCCCCCAGCTCCTTCTTTCCGGCACACACCAATCGATATACCTCTCTAGCCAGGTGTGCCTACCACAGACACAAGCTTTCCCTCTTCTCTTCTCATCGTCCATGCCCCCTCCATCTAATACGGTTCCACGCACATGCACACTCTCGCCCCTCTTTTCATCGATCTCATACTCCCACACTCCTTCCCACTTGATATAGTAGGCCTCTCGCACCACCTCCTAGCTGCATCCCCTCTCTCTATCCTTCTCTCCGTGCCTTATTTGCTTCTAACACATGCATGCATGTATGCCGATCGATCTCCCTACATATACCTAGGTCGACTATAACTCTTTTTCCCCATGCATCGACCAGCGTACCTCACAAGTTATGTCTCTCCCTTTCTCCAACAAAGGACGATTGATCTTCCAATGTAGTTACATCTTCTTACCACATCCATATCATCCCCCTCATCATTCGTGCATGCCTCCTAACCCGTCTCTCACACGCACGTGCACAGACAGGCAGGCATCCCCTCTCTTATTGATATTGTAGGCGTGCCCTCCATTTGTCTAGCGGGCCTCTCCCACCATTTGTGAGAAGCAACTCTACCACCAACCCCTCCAACACTCTAGCTCTGTCCCTCTCCCAACCTTATTCCTCTCCTACATATATGCATGGATGCCGATCGATCTCCCTCAATACATAAGGTAGGTCTCTCTCCTCCTCCACACATATACCGGCCGTTCTACCGCTATAGTTAGGTATCTCCCCCCACACACACTGATAGTCGAACAATGTAGGTAGGTATCCATGCCATACACACAAAACTGCACCTGTCCCCTCTCACATTCTAGTAGGCCAGCCACCCTATATTTTGGACGTGGGCACACACTAATTCGATGGCACTCTTTATCAATTGCATGCACACACACACACACACACTTCATCCCTCTCTTCGATTCTTTGGATATCCCAGGCCGATGATACCTCCACTCTCTTCTCGTGGATCTCCCCCTCTATATATGATATATCCTGGCATCTGTTTCACACACATTGCATATGATACATTTTTTGTTTGAGATATCATTGACACATATTCCCTGTCTATCTCTCACGCACCCCTCCCCCCAAAAAATCACTCACGAACCCATACACTATCTCTCTCTAGGTTTGTATCTCTCTCACACAAACCCACGTAGGTGGTGTACGTACATGAAGAGAATAGGTGCACATACTCACGCTTCGTGCCTAGCCACACCCGCACGGGTACACGGTGGAGCTCATTTCTATACGAAATGGCATCCCACGTGCTAACTTGAGAGTGTGTAGCGGTTGTTTACCTACGGAGGTCATGTACCACGCGTGCACGAAACAAAGTTCAACTTGATGCGCTGGC
The DNA here is from genome assembly GCF_002162155.2 of Triticum dicoccoides. NCBI lineage: Eukaryota > Viridiplantae > Streptophyta > Magnoliopsida > Poales > Poaceae > Triticum > Triticum dicoccoides. The sequence goes on from NC_041390.1 coordinate 430,402,691, forward strand.
GCATTATTTTAAATAAAGTTATATTGCTCAATGGCACATACACATAATATAAAACGATTGTTATGGAGAAAAAAGTAGTTCGCTCCACTATATACAATGGAGCCTGCCTTGTGGGTTTTGTCTCTCTTCACAGTATCTCACACAAGGCAGCGGTGGCCTCTCTCTCTCTCACCGTTGGTCACTGATCCGTCCACATCCCATCCGCTGGCAGAAAGGGAGGATGTGCATCGTTTCTCCATTCGACGGCGCCATGACAGCACGTCCGATCTACGGTACCCGCCGTTCTCTTTGACCAAGCTTCGGCGTGGTAGGACCTACGCCACTTGCTCGCGGCCACAGTATGGGTAGATCCCGCCCGCTGCCGCCCTCGTAGTTACATCCCGATGACACCCAGGTACAACTTCCTCCCCTCCAGCCTTGCTCCATTGCCCATATTCCCACATCGCTGCAGGTGGAAAATCTTGCATGTGGATCTTCCCTAGTTCTTTTCCCAAAACGTAGCTCGTCCGACGTACTTTCCATATTGCAATCTCATCCTCACACCATTTTAGATAAACAATCATGTTGTTATCTTCCCTTGGGACAAGGAATATGCTTCTTTTTTGTCGCCATTTGTGTCATCAATTGTTACTGGCCAGTAATTGTTTCCTTTCTACCTCTTTTTTGTAAACAAGGCTATCCATTTCACCTCGTTGCTATTGCGACCTTTTGGTGAACTGCACAAATCACTTTTTCCTAAGAGTGTTTTGTGCGGTTCTACTAAACTGTCACACGCGCAACGTCTCTACATTTTAGTGCGACTGTACAAAGGGGGATAGGTATTGCTCTATGGTCCTCATTCAACTTTGAGCCTAATCTTCTCCGATTGCTTAATCTTCTCCAACTAGTTAGTCTTAAGAGAGACTACAAAGGTAACCGGCTTCTATTTGTGTGTTTATTGTTTCATCAACAGTCCTCTATTATTGTAATCACACTTAATATCTTTGGAACAGGGATACTCAACTCTATTTTAGTGGAACTGCACAAAATGATCGGAATGTTGCATGCTCCTGACAGCTACTTTTTCCGCAACATGCCTTGTTGATTTAGACAGAGCTAGGGGGAAGTTGCTGCCAATGAAAGCATGGATCAATTTTAATTTAACACCTTCTCACAACTTTGTCTTTAGTTGTGATGTAAATATTAGCTCTGATTTGCTAACCATTGAGATGCATTAGCAAGGAAGTTAGTTTCCTTTCTAGTATTTTGATTGATGTTGTAACAAGACAACCTTCCAGCTGCCAAGACACACGAAACAAAAGCTGAAAGCTTCAAAGCATTGTACAATTTCATGTCGCTGGAAAATTATTTGTATACGTTAATTATGTAAACAAATGCCGGAAGCTAAATAGCATTGCCAGAAGCCATTCAGCATCCGGGTCCATGTGCCATGCATGAAATTATAGTGCACAACCGCATGGGAGACTCAGAGCGGTCGTTGCGTCGCACTAATAGTGAGTAATGAGAAGTCAAATCATAAGCCCCACCTTTCCCAGTGTAAGTTGCTCGGAAGAAGCAACCATCAATATGCTCTTCTTTGAATCCGCTCATACTAGTATGAAGGTGCAAAACCAAGTTTGCGTATGGCCTGTCGGTCAATGTGCTTCCTCTTGGCATATCACTGACATGTAGGACCGGAGTGTGAGCAAACCGATCTCAATTGATGAGGACGGCAAAATGGCCAACCCCGCTGCTCCTTGAGAGAGACGAGGAGCGAGAACACATAGACGGACTCGCACGGAGACCAAGATATATTCGAGCATGGTTAATCAATATCATCATTACATGTTTGATGTTTTTAATAGTACTATTGGGTGGCATTTTCTGCACTTCTTTTGAATACATTTGTACTTTATCAAAGATTTAACTACTGCGCTTGGCTCTTCGCCCCTTCGGGAAGTCGAACAATGATGGTACTACAGTGTATGCCACTGGCAATCTGACACTGAATGAAATGCTACACGTCCACCACCTGGGCGAGGGTTGATTGCATTAGTTAAAAGCTTCTCCTCTCATCCTACGAGCCACCATGCTCGAGGTAGATGGAGAGAGCGTAAGCAAGCTTCACCTTGTCCTGCAAGCTTCTCCTCGTTCTACGAGTTGACGGGACACACCAAAGTAAGTAGTGCTAGTCCATACTCCCTCCTTTCTGATTAATATGGCTTAATCTTTTTTTGCGGGTAAATGAGAGAGCTTTATTCATATATAAGCATTCTTAGGACAATCATCCAAGGGACTGGTCACTAGGAAGCGAGGTACCCCGCAAAACTAAAGGAAGCGAGGTGCTCCATAAGCCAGCTCTCGGTCACATTCAAAGTGTAGCAAGCACCGTTCGCACAAAGATGCGCACGCAAGGTTTGTTGGCCTGTTTACATGCTGAATAACAAAAAAAGAGAAAATATTACCGAGCGCTCCTATTTCTAATAGGATAGGAGCCAGAATTAAGCGAGAATTGTGGCGAGTGTGGCATGCAACCAACTTCCATTATCACATGTGAGAACCCTCGAAGAGAAGCAAATGTGTTGAAGATTGCTTTATCATAGATTAAAATAAAATAAGAGTGCAGACGCTCCACCATGCGGTTCCTAGTAGTACTACCTATATAGTACAATACTAGTAGTACGTAATACTACTCGGAGTACTACCGTAGTAAACTTTGCGCTTGGTTGTTCGCCTCTTCGGGAAGTCGAACAATGATGGTACTAGTACAGTGTATGCATGCTTCTGGCAATCTAACACCGAATTAACTGTTGCACGTCCACCGCTTGAGCGAGGGAGAACTTGCATAGTCAAAATTTTCTCCTTGTCCTGCGAGCCACCGCGCGCAAGTTTCTCCCGTCCTGCAAGCTTCTCCTCGTTTTGCAAGTTGATGGGACACAACAAAGTAATGCTAGTCCATACTGCCTCCTTTCCGGTTAATATGGATTATTTTGAAATGAGATAAATACACTGGCTATCACTGTATATTTGGAAAAGTACAGTCAGTGGACTTCATAATACGCTCGTTGCGGTCAATATATACATTTTTCGGTGTTTATACGGTCACTAGCTCACCCTGGTTGAGTATGTGGGTGCATGCACGTGTAGGTTGAGTACTTGGGCGTGACCATGTGTGTTCCATCGTGTGCTCAGACATGCATGCATTAGGGCATCGCACGCGTTTTTGGGTGCATGTGTACGTGTGACGGTTGCATGCATGCACGAGGTTGTAGTCCCTCACATTCGCATCTTCATATGTCAATGCTTTGTCAAAACCTTGCATGCAAGGTTTACTCATTCGTTGTTCACGAATGCTTTCCTGATATAAATACGTTGGTAAAGACAATTTCTTGAGGAAAACGAGCCCATGAATTGAGTACAAAGGGGACCAGTAAACTAGGACGAAGGGAGTGCTACTAGTAGTGAACCAAGAGGAGGGAGTAAGGTAGTGGTACTACGTAAACAATGTGTAAGAACAAAATTCCACTATGCGCATCCAGTCTATGTGTCATGCAAGAAAATAGAGATAAGTACATGTGAGACTTAGGAACGGTCATACACGTAGGGGGAGTACGTGCAGGGGCCACTCAGGAGCAGTCAAGTCACACAGTAAGTTAGTCGGACAAAGCAACCATTAAAAGGTTGATATGGAGAGAAAAAGAAAACCGCTCCACTATATATATACACTAGCAGGAGCCTAAGCTACAAACATGCTTGCTTGGGTTGCTCTCTTCACAAGCATAGAATGATGGTGGCCACACCGCTGGTCACAGATCCGGACTGATCCCGCTGCCGGGGGAAGCAGACGATGTTCTGCGTAAACGCGGTCGACAGCGGCGAGGAAGAAAACCCATTGTCGGTACGTCCCCGTGGTATGGGACGATGCTGCCTCCCACCGCCCTTCTAGCTACACCCCGATGTCCCAGGTACGTAAAACTTCCTTTTGGATCCGGCTTGGTCCACTGCCGCAGCTCCCCACGCAGCTCCATCTCCATGTCGATCTTTCTCTACTTCTACCGGCTTCTATTTGTGACGAGCTTATGTCTCATGAACTAGTTCCACTACTATTATTCTAATCATATTTCTTTAATATCTTTACCAATAGGGATGCTCAGTTCGATTCTAGTGGAACTGCACAAAAGCGTCGTATGATTCGAGGGGGCCATGCTTCTTTCCTTCGACAGGTTCTACCTAGCCAGGAAATTAAATCCTGTTTAGGGTTTAGGGTTCAAGTCATAGAGACCCTGTCAGTAGTTTTTTTTGTACACACTCCCACAACTTTTGTCTTTAGTTGTGAAGTAAATATTGGCTATGATCTGTGAATCATTGAGATGCATCAGCACGCGTGTTAGTTTTCCTTTGTATTTGATGGAATGTTGTAACGGGGCAACCTTGAAGTCAGGATACATACATGAAACAAAACCATAAAGCTTCATACTCCCTCCGGACGTTTTTTGTATGCGTATAAGGCTACTCATAGTGGGTAGTATCATATACTAGTGTCATGCATAAATTACATAGGGGACTAATAAACCAGGATGGAGGTAGTATGTGAGAGTGTATGGTGGGTCATGTGGTAAAATGCACTTCCTTCGTTCTGGTTTATTGGGCTCATCTCATTTTCTTAGTTTTATACCATATTATAAGTCTTATTTTCACTTCTTTCCACCACATGTTCACATTCCAAGGTGCATTAAATTGATGCATGCAAGGATTAAAAGAAACCAACCAATGCATGTAACCACTCCTACTCATGTAGTGGTCATCCATGCACATATTCTAATTAATGCAGATTAAAGTTTGAGTAATTTTGTAAACTACAAGATACATTCTCCACTCATCATCTGCCTTGGTTGATGAGATTTCAAATTTAAGCCCTATATAAACCGGAAAAGAGGGAGTACTATGCAAAGAAAAAAGGACTGGAGGTGTCGCACGATGTCCAAGGAATATGGTGATAGTGGGAGGTGGGCCATGTAGTCACTGGGCTGCCGTGTTTCGTACTCCTCCGGTGTAAGAGTGGAGAAAGGTAGTTTTACTCACATAATAAATAAACAAGAGTGCAGACGCTCTACTGCCGCAGTAATAGTGACCAATGAGCCGTCAAATCACATAGACACGGTATAGATAGCTGGACGGAAGAAGCAAACCATCACTCTGTCTCTCTCATGTAGTACAATATTCTTTTGGAAACCAACGGTTCATTTTGTTCGATCACGCCATCGAGCAAAACCAACATTTAAATCATGTCTGTCGCGTTCGTGTCTCACTCTCCTCCACCCCACACAGTCGCTCAGCATGCCACTCACCACAAACCGAGTATACGCAAACTTTCTCGCCTACTTGTTGATGCATCGCGCCATGGAGTACTAGCACTACTGGAATAGATAGACGAGGAGGGGGAGGATAGCTAGCTGTAGCACAGACTCCCAAGAACTTTTTTGCATGCATGATGTGGTCGGTCGTGGTGACATTTGAACACAAGGCAGTCGCGTGCACCGGGAAGCTGCGCGAGCGATGCTCCCTCGACCGGCGCGCCGCTTCAATGCCGATGCCAGTGAGAGGTAGCTTCCGCTCTGGCCGGGCATGAATGCGACACTGGCCGTTTCGGACAGGAACCACACGCGGGTGATGAAGAGGGTTCGAGTTGGCCAGGGCGGTCAGGCTGGACATACATAAATATTTCTGCGTAATTAATAACGTAAATAATGTGCCAGGTGGACAAATGTGATTGGATATGGGGATGGAGATGAAAGTGAGAATTTTATAAACATGGATATGCATGTCTACATGTGTGCGCGCGCTCACACACATAGTGATGACTCTCGCGACTACTCGTACACAACATCGATGTCTCGTTCTCCCGACACACACAAACTTAGTACCGCCTCATTTTGTTCCTAGGATAGGAATATCATAGGAGTGCGAAACAATATGAAGTGGGATAAATGGAGTACTACGTACAAGAAGAAATGTACTCCTACACACACTCACTCTGCCTCCCACATACCCGCGAGTACACGATGGAGCGCATTTGTACACGAAGTGGCAGCTTACGTACGTAATAATTCGACACTTTAATTTGTTCAATTAATAATGGAGGGTCAGGGACCACATGTGAGCGATACAGACTGCGACCTGAAAGTGGGGGGGGTGTTATTGATCAAGTTTTCTTTCTTGGTACGTTATAAAAAAAGATTTCTCCGCCAGTTTTCGTTTCCTTTTTCCGGGAATTCGTGTATTCTATTTAAAGCCAATGCTATGGAGAGATTTTTTTACTCCATTGTATATATATATCCTCTTGTTTGATAGGGTTTGTCGTGTCTCGCTCTCTCACCCTGTTTATACCTCTATCTCTACTTCTCTACTATATGTCTACTCTTATAAAAATCAAGTTGGTGATGATGGTGTGCATGCCGTTCTGCAATATAGATAGTCCGATCTATATCTGAGGGATAGAAAACAAACTATGAAAATTTTGCAAAAAGATACCCGCACCCCTCTCCACATTTGCAAATAAAGCCTTCCCTCATTCATCTTTGTCTCCTACAAGATAAACAACTCGTATAAATGCATCTTGATGTTCCATGCAACGCATGGGCGTCTTGCTAGTCTGAACAAGATGATAGTGTCCACTCTATCTCTCTCACTGGTAGTAATAGATCCGGCCGGATCCCGTCCGCTGCGGGAGGTGGGGAGGTCCAGCATTGATGTTGTGCCTGCCATTCTGCAATATAGACCGTTCGATCTATATCTGAGGGATAGAAATCAAACTATGGCAATTTTTCAAAAAGATACCCGCACCCCTCTCCACATTTGCAAATAAGGCCTTCCCTCGTTCATCTTTATCTCCCACAAGATAAACAACTCGTATAAATGCATCTTCATGTTCCATGCAATGCATGGGCCTATTGCTAGTCTGAACAAGATGAAAGTGTCCCCTCTATCTCTCTCCTCACCAGTGGTCACAGATCAAGCCGGATCTGGTTCGCTGCGGGAGGTGAGGAGGTCCAGTGTTGATGTTGTCGCCGTCGACGATGGAGGACACCGATGCGCACCGTGCTCTCTGAGCCGGTGACAACCCACAAGTATAGGGGATCGCAACAGTTTTCAAGGGTAGAGTATTCAACCCAAATTTATTGATTGGACACAAGGGGAGCCAAAGAATATTCTCAAGTATTAGCAGCTGAGTTGTCAACTCAACCACACCTGAAAGACTTAATATCTACAGCAAAATATTTAGTAGCAAAGTAGTATGGAAGTAACGGTAACAGTGGCAAAAGTAAGAGTAGCAGTTTGTAGCAATCGTGATAGTGGTAACGGAAAGGTAACTTAGCAAAGATCAATATGAAATGAACTCGTAGGCAATCGATCAATGATGGATAATTATGTCGGATGGCATTCATCATGCAACAGTGATAACATAGGGTGACACAGAACTAGCTCCAATTCATCAATATAACGTAGGCATGTATTCCATATATAGTCATACATGCTTATGGAAAAGAACTTGCATGACATGTTTTGTCCTACCCTCCCATGGCAGCGGGGTCCTATTGGAAACTAAAGGATATTAAGGCCTCATTTTAATAGAGAACCAGAACAAAGCATTAGCACTTGGTGAATACATGAACTCCTCAAACTATGGTCATCACCGGGAAGTGTCCCGACTATTGTGACCCCGGGGTTGCCCGATCATAACACGTAGTAGGTGACTATAATTTGCAAGATAGGAGCAAGAACACAAATATATTCATGAAAACATAATAGGTTCAGATCTGAAATCATGGCACTCAGGCCCTAGTGACAAGCATTAGGCGTAGCAAAGTCATAGCAACATCAATCTTAGAACATAGTGGATACTAGGCATCAAAGCCTAACAAAACTAACTCGATCACATGATAAATCTCATCCAACCCATCATGGTCCAGCAAACCTACGATAGAATTACTCACGCATGGCGATGAGCATCAGGAAATTGGTGATGGAGGAAGGTTGGTGATGATGATGGCGACGATTTCCCCTCTCCGGAGCCCCGAACGGCCTCCAGATCTGGCCTCCCAATGAAGAACAGGGGGTGACGGCGGCTCCGTATCATAAAACGCGATGAATCCTTCTCTCTGATTTTTTTCTCCCCGAACTCGAATATATGGAATTAGAGTTGAGGTCGGTGGAGCCTTGTGGAACCCACAAGACAGGAGGGCGCGCCCCAGGGGGTGGGCGTGCCCTCCTCCCTTGTGGACAGGTGGTGGGTCCCCTCTGGTCGATTCCTTCACCAATATTTTTTATTTATTCCAAAAATATTCTCCGTGAAGTTTCAGGTCATTCTGGGAACTTTTATTTCCGCATAAAAATAACACCATGGCAATTCTGCTGAAAACAACATCATTTCGAGTTAGTTCCATTCAAATCATGCAAATTAGAGTCCAAAACAAGGGCAATAGAGCTTGGAAAAGTAGATACAATGGAGACGTATCAAATCCCCCAAGCTTAACCCATTGCTTGTCCTCAAGCAATTCAGTTGACAAACTGAAAGTGACAAAGAAAACCTATTACAAACTCTGTTTAATCTTGTTGTTGCAAATATGTAAAGCCAACATTCAAGTTTTTCAGCAAATATTATGAACTAACCATATTCACAATAACATTTAGGTCTCACATTTACTCATATCAATGGCATAATCAACTAGCTAGAAATAATAATAAATCTCAGATGACAAAGCTTTTTCAAAGCAATCATGATATGATATAACAAGATGGTATCTCGCTAGCCATTTCTGAGACCACAACACATAAATGCAGAGCACCCCTGAAGATCATGGACTGACTAGACACTGTAATTCATGGTAAAAGAGATCCAGTCACTGTCATACTCAATATAAATTAATAACAATGCATATAAATGACAGTGGTGCATTCTAACTGGTGCTTTTTATAAGAGGATGATGACTCAGTAATAAAAGTAAATAGATAGGCCCTTCGCAGAGGGAAGGAGGTATTTCCATAGGTGACAGAGCTCGAGTTTTTAAAACAGAGATGAATAATATTTTGAGCGGTATGCTTTCATTGTCAACATGACAACCAAGAGATCTTGGTATCATCCGTACTAGATACATTATAGGCGGTTCCCAAACAGAATGGTAAAGTTTATACTCCCTAATGTCGCTTAAGCTACGTCGGTATTTCCCCAAAGAGGAAGGGATGATGCAACACAACGGCGGTAGGTATTTCCCTCAGATATGAAACCAAGGTTATCGAACCAGTAGGAGAACCAAGCGACACAACGTAAATAGCCCCTGCAAACAAATAACAACACCTCGCAACCCTACGTGTTAAAGGGGTTGTCAATCCCTTTCGGGTAACGGCGCTAGAAATGGCGTGTGACGGGAGATAAAGTTGTAAATATTGATAGATCGAATGCCAAATAAAATAAATTGCAGCAAGGTATTTTTGGGTTTTTGGTTTAATAGATCTGAACATAAAAGCAAATAAAAAAGGTAGATCACAAAGGCAAATATATGAGATGGAAGACCCGGGGGCCGTAGGTTTCACTAGTGGCTTCTCTCGAGAAAAATAGCAAACAGTGGGTAAACAAATTACTGTTGGGCAATTGATTGAACCTCAAATAATTATGATGATATCCAGGCAATGATCATTACATAGGCATCACGTCCAGATTAGTAGACCGACTCCTGCCTGCATCTACTACATTTACTCCACACATCGACCGCTATCCAGCATGCATCTAGTGTATTAGGTTCATGGAAAAATGGAGTAATGCAATAAGAACGATGACATGATGTAGACAAGATCTATTTATCTATATGGCGGTAGATATAGATCTCGTCTTTTTATCCTTAGTAGCAACGATACATACGTGTCGGTTCCCTTTCCGTCACTCAGATCAAGCACCGTAAGATCGAACCCACTACCGGGCACCTCTTCCCATTGCAAGATAAATAGATCAAGTTGGCCCGAAAAAACCCAAATATCGGAGAAGAAATACGAGGCTATAAGAGATCATGCATAAAAGAGATCAAAGAAACTCAAATACTTTCATGGATATCAAAAGATAGATCTGATCATAAACTCAAAGTTCATCGATCCCAACAAACACACCGCAAAAGAGTTACATCATATGGATCTCCAAGAGACCATTGTATTGAGTATCAAGAGAGAGAAATGAAGCCATCTAGCTACTAACTACGGACCCAAAGGTCTACAAAGAACTACTCACGCATTATCGAAGAGGCACCAATGGAAGTGGTGAACCCCTCCGTGATGGTGTCTAGATTGGATTTGGTGGTTCTGGACTCTGCGGCGGCAAGATGAATATTTTGTCGACTCCCCTAGGGTTTTTGGAATATTGTAGTGCTTATAGAGCAAAGAGGCGGTCCGGGGGGCACCCGAGGTGGCCATAACCTACCAGGGCGCGCCTGGGCCTCCTGGCGTGCCCTGGTGGGTTGTGCCTCCCTCAGTGCACCCCCCAGGCACAACCAGGGCCCGTTGTGTTCCTTCTGGCCCATAAAAATTCTCCTTAAAGTTTCGTGGCATTTGTACTCCATTTGATATTGATTTTCTGCAATGTAAAAAACATGGAAAAAACAATAACTGACACTTGGCACCATGTCAATAGGTTAGCACGTGTAACATCCCAAATTTTCAATTTGGAATGTTATACATTAGATCATCATTGCATATCATATTTTATTGCATTTTGGCTTGATCCTAGAAATTCTACGCAACTCAAGGACCCACGGAGAAAGTTGGGGATTTCGTTATTTTCATATTTGAGTTTTCTCGAATTTTGAAAATAGGATATTTGATTTTAATTATTTTCTCTTCGAATATTTCTTTTATAAAAATAAAAGAGAGAGAGAGGGGATAAAATGACTTCCTCAAAATAAAGAAATATTGGAGATTTAATGTTAAAATCAAATAAGAGTTTTATTCGGATCTTTATCGCTAGGAAAAATATGCATTTTTCACAATTGCACTAGAGGCCCAAATAAATGTTCACCTTGTCCGGCATATTTTTAGAGGACGGGGAAAATTTATTTCGGGATTTTTGGAGTCTGTTTAGTATTTCTTTTATTTGTTTTTCTGCATGGAATTTTTTTTAAAAAAAGAGGAAACCGACTTTG
>NC_041390.1:430414013-430439708 GCF_002162155.2 Triticum dicoccoides
GCCGCCGCGCCGCCCCGCTGCCTCGCCGCCGGAGCCGCGTCGCTGCCTCGCCGCCGGAGCTAGAGTTCGCCGCCGCCGCCGCCGGATTCCTTTGGCCGGTTCGGTTTTTCGGTAAAAACCTAGATGCGTTTTTTATTAGATCGGTTTTATTTTTTTCCGGTTTAGTTATTTAGCGGACGTTCGTCCATACGTTCGTTTTAACGAACGGTTTTCGCCGTTAGCCACAGATAGCGAATGTTTCGTTTGTTAGTCTGTTCGTCAGTTTTTCATTTTCTCAGATTTTTCGCGATTATTCTCGATCGCGATTTCTGATTCGATTTTCGTTTTAGTTTAATTTTTTGCTCGTTTATCGGAATCAGGCGATTCAAGCGCCTAGAGTTTCGTCTCGAAGCCATCTTTATGTTAAATCAACTTAAACAAGTTTTTGCTACTGTAAAATTTGACTTTAGTCCGGATTAGCAAACGAAGCTTGTTTCTTTCGCAGTTTGTGTTTCGTTGTTTCGTTTGATTTGATTCTTTTTGCAAATCAGAGTTCTTAAGTTGAACTTTCTGGTTAGATCTTCTTATTTGAGTTTTACCCGTGCATCTTGGCTTGATTGCTTATTGTATGCTTGTTTGATTGTGATAGAGTACCCGGAGTGCAAAGCGTGCTACTACGAGTTCCTAGGTTTTACGGATCATCAGCAAGGCAAGTAACACTTTGATCATACCCCTTTACTACCCAGTTTTATTGCATTAGATCAATCCTCAAACAATTGCATGGTTAGGGTCTGATTAAATTGTGGGTTTTGGGATGTACATGAGGTAGTACCTATTCACCTGGTTATTATCAAACCTTTGGGAGTTACTTCTATGTTGCTTATATTGCTATGCTATGCTCGTAGACGTGGTTTGGGTTTGAGTGTATTCATGACAGATGTGAGTATTTTTAATTAATGGTTAACTTAAGGTGGCAACTTTAATACACATCTGGGTGGACTGAGGCACCGAGGGAACCCAATGTTGCCTGTATTTTTGGAAATCCTGGGGTACCGTGTGATTCTCCTATGGACTGCCACCCATGCTCAAAGGGATCATAAGACTATTCATGCTAGAAACTGCCGTGTGCAGACACATGCCATTATGGGCTCTAGCATAGTTGAGTAAGTTGTGGGAAACCTTTCCATGATGGGCTAGCAGATGTAGGGGATTGTAGGTGTACATGCCTATCTATCGGTTAAGGGGGCCTCTTCGAAAAGACTGTATCTCGGTCATTCGTTTCTCAAACATCATGTAGTGCGAGAAATTCAACGGAGGAGGTCGAGTCTTGTGGGGAAAAGTGCGCAAACCTCTGCAGAGTGTACAAACTAATCATGGTTAGCCGTGTCCCCGCTTATGGACATCTTGAGTATCTAGTTATTGGATTATCATGTGGATCTCATCACTCTTAATATAATTTGATTGGGTTTAATGATGATGCTTAATTGGGATTGAGTTGGGTGAACCTTCTCAATGTTTAACAACCACCATGATAGTTAAATAAAATGTATTCCTTTGTTGTAGGAAAAAATTGGCTTTCCGCAAAACATATTAACCATACAGCCTCCACCAGCCATATATGCATGTAGTGATAGCATTATTCTGTTCATTACTCTCTTGTGTTACATTGCCAGCATATTCCATGTGCTGACCCATTTCGGGCTGCAATGTATCATGTTGTAGACTTTTCAGACAACGAGTAAGGATCCTTAGGTCGTGGTCTTTCACTCAGTGATGCTGTTGGAGTTGATGGACTCACTTTATCTTCCAAGCCTTCCATTGTTATCGTATTAGATGGCCTTAAGCCATATTTATTGTAATAAGTGTGTGATTGCTACTCTGTTATAAATCCTTAAGTACTGTGCGTGTCAGCATTACTGATCCAGGATGACACTGATGCACAGAGATCAGACTGCTTGAGGTCTGGTCGCTACGAGATGGTATCAGAGCACATGCTAACTGTAGGACACAACCACTAAGCTAAAGCCCTAGATCACTACTCTCTTCTCATTTCTGACTCCTCTCCATTTTCTACTCTTTAGGATGGCGGACGCAAGGAACAAGTTTGCACAACCAGATGAAGACATACCTTTTGGATGCCACTTGAAGGAAGTCACTAGGTGCTGAACATTGGAATACCAAGCTTCACCGGGACTTACAACACCACTTTACCAGAAGAGGAGCGCTGGATGATTCAAGTTCAAGTTCCAGGAAGGACATTCACGCCAGTCACTGAGCCCATAGAGTTTTCCTTTGATGCACCAACCTGGAGTCTAGGAAAGAGTATGGCAGCCCACATCACCATGGGACACATTGGAGAAGTTTACCACAAGGATCTCAAGGATAATATTTACCAGATTTGTGGGCACCGAGATGAGCAATGGGAGATGATTAGCACCAGGAAGGATAGATCCATTGCAGCTTTCATCCAGGAGTTAAACCAGCACATTCGTCGCCAGGAGAACCAGATGTGCGCAGGCATGATAGATCTGAAGAAGGCGATGACCAGGATCACGGAGCTGGAGGAAGAACTCAAGTCTACACGCGATGGATATGAGGAGGAAATGGCGATACTAGTGGAGATGAATGATGATCTGACAAGGAAGCTAGGAGTATTCATGGGAGACCCCGTGCCAGGAGGAGAAGACGACAATTCTACTTGCCCGGAGAACTACATCATCATCGACGACACCGATTCAGACCCCGACGATAGCGATGATGACTATGTTGCTGAAGCTGGAGCGGATATTATGTAGTCTTCCACCGATCAATTTTTCTAGTCGACCAAGTATTCCACCATGTATATAGTATAGTCCGAGCACTTTTGTAACGATAGTTCTAGACCGATTGTATGCCCTTGCTTGATTGATTGAGTGATATGATTGTGTTTGTCTCATGTGCATATGGGTAGTGTTTTCTCACTAGACCTCATTCTATTCTATTCTCTTCCTTCTAAACCCTCAGATGCCTCCGAGACGTGACCCCGGATTTACCTTTCCACTGGAGCTCACTCAGTTGATCCAGCAGCAGAATACCTTGATGCAGTTGTTAGTTCAGAACCAAGGCAACAACAACAACCCACCACCCCCCTAGTTGACAAATTAGCCTGTTTTTTGAGGTTGCAGCCGACGGTGTTTTCCAGTAGCACCGAGCCGATAGTGGTAGATGATTGGCCCCACGGGATTGGAAGGGAGTTAACCACTGCGGGATGCACAGATGCTGAGAAGGTGCATTTTGCCGCGCACCAATTGGATGGACCAGCAGCCTCATGGTGGGAAAATTACACTGTCACCTATCCTATAGACAATGTTACATGGACCAGTTCCAGCAGGCTTTTTGCACTGCCCATGTATCAACAGGAGCTATGGCCATGAAGAAGCGTGAGTTCCGCAACTTATGCCAAGGAGGACGCATCGTTGGCCAGTATGTTGATGACTTTAGCAAGCTAGCACGTTATGCCCCAGATGATGTTGCTACGGATGCAGCTAAACAGGAGAAGTTTCTAGAAGGACTGAATGATGAGCTGAGCATGCAGTTGATGGTAGCAACCTTTAATAACTACCAACAGTTGGTAGATAGAGCTCTCATGCTTGAAGGGAAGCAGCAGCAGATTGACAACTGCAAGAGGAAGTATGGACAAGGGAAGTATAATTCTGGAGCTCAGCAGAGACCCCGTTTCACCCCGAACTCGGGAGGACCCCTACAGCATAACCATGGAGGTCACAATCACACTGGAGGAAGTTCACACAACCATAGTGGCTCCAAGAGAGGAAATGTTAATGGAGGAAGTAATAGACAGAACCATTCCAACCCCGCAACCCCCGCCAAGAAAGATCTAAGACACGTTACTTGCTACAAGTGCCAGAAGACCGGACATTACGCCAATGCATGTCCTGAAGCTAAGAATGGAAATGGCAATGGAAGTTCTGGGAAGAAGCCCAACCCTTTCAACAGGGGACAAGTGAACCACCTTAACATGGAGGAGATTGAAGCCCAGGCAGATGCAGTAAAAGGTAAGTTTTTGGTTAAGTCATTTATTGCAGTCGTTCTTTTTGATACTGGTGCATCGCATTCATACATATCAAGGGGATTTGTGGATAAGTATAAGTTGCCCACCAAAGTTCTTAGTACACCTATGTTAGTGAGCTCGCCGGGAGCAGAGTATATGGCAAGCCAAGGATGTTTTCAGATGCCATTGACCATAGGTAGGCTGATGTCTACTACACAACCTTCTTCTTGTAGACGTTGTTGGGCCTCCAAGTGCAGAGGTTTGTAGGACAGTAGAAAATTTCCCTCAAGTGGATGACCTAAGGTTTATCAATCCATGGGAGGCGTAGGATGAAGATGGTCTCTCTCAAGCAACCCTGCAACCAAATAACAAAGAGTCTCTTGTGTGCCCAACACACCCAATACAATGGTAAATTGTATAGGTGCACTAGTTCGGCGAAGAGATGGTGATACAAGTGGTATATGGAGAGTAGATTATGGTTTTTGTAATCTGAAAATATAAAAACAGCAAGGTAACTAATGGTGGAAGTGAGCGTAAACGGTATTGCAATGCGTTCAAACAAGGCCTAGGGTTCATACTTTCACTAGTGCAAGTTCCCTCAACAATAATAACATAATTGGATCACATAACTATCCCTCAACATGCAACAAAGAGTCACTCCAAAGTCACTAATAGCGGAGATAAAATGAAGAGATTATCGTAGGGTACAAAACCACCTCAAAGTTATTCTTTCTGATCGATCTATTCAAGAGTCCGTAGTAAAATAACATGAAGCTATTCTTTCCGTTCAATCTATCATAGAGTTCGTACTAGAATAACACCTTAAGACACAAATCAACCAAAACCCTAATGTCACCTAGATACTCCAATGTCACCTCAAGTACCCGTGGGTATGATTATACGATATGCATCACACAATCTCAGATTCATCTATTCAAACTAACACTAAGTACTTCAAAGAGTGCCCCGAAGTTTCTATCGAAGAGTTAAGACGAAAACATGTGCCAGCCCCTATGCATAGGTTCATGGGCGGAACCCGCAAGTTGATCACCAAAACATACATCAAGTGGATCAATAGAATACCCCATTGTCACCACGGGTAACCCACGCAAGACATACATCAAGTGTTCTCAAATCCTTAAAGACTCAATCCGATAAGATAACTTCAAAGGGGAAACTCAATTCATTACAAGAGAGTAGAGGGGGAGAAACATCATAAGATCCAACTATAATAGCAAAGCTTGCAATACATCAAGATCGTACCACCTCAAGAACACGAGAGAGAGAGAGAGAGAGAGAGAGAGAGAGAGAGAGATCAAACACATAGCTACTGGTACATACCCTCAGCCCCGAGGGAGAACTACTCCCTCCTCGTCATGGAGAGCACTGGGATGATGAACATGGCCACCAGATAAGGATACCCCCTCCGGCAGGGTGCCGGAACGGGTCTAGATTGGCTTTCGGTGGCTACGGAGGCTTCTGGCGGCGGAACTCCCGATCTATTCTTCTCCCAAAAGTTTTTAGGGTATATGGGTATATATGGGAGGAAGAAGTACATGGGTGGACCTCTGGGCTGTCCACGAGGCAGGGGGGCGCGCCCAAGGGGGGTGGGCGCGCCCCCACCCTCGTGGGCAGCCCGAGACTCTCCTGGTCCAACTCTGATACTCCGTGGGCTTCTTTTGGTCCAAAAATAAGTTCCGTGAAGTTTCAGGTCAATTGGACTCCATTTGATTTTCCTTTTCTGCGATACTCTAAAACAAGGAAAAAACAAAAACTGGCACTGGGCTCTGGGTTAATAGGTTAGTCCCAAAAATAATATAAAAGTGTATAATAAAGCCCATAAACATCCAAAACAGATAATATAATAGCATGGAATAATCAAAAATTATAGATACGTTGGAGACGTATCAGCATCCCCAAGCTTAATTCCCGCTCATCCTCGAGTAGGTAAATGATAAAAACAAATTTTTTGATGTGGAATGCTACCTAACATATTTATCCATGTAGTTCTCTTTATTGTGGCAAGAATATTCAGATCCATAAGATTCAAGACAAAAGTTTAATATTGACATAAAAATGATAATACTTCAAGCATACTAACCAAGTAATCATGTCTTCTCAAAATAACATGGCCAAAGAAAGCTATCCCTACAAAATCATATAGTCTGGCTATGCTCTATCTTCACCACACAAAATATTTAAATCATGCACAACCCCGATGACAATCCAAGCAATTGTTTCATACTTTTGATGTTCTCAAACTTTTTCAATCTTCATGCAATACATGAGCGTGAGCCATGGACATAGCACTGTAGGTGGAATAGAATGATGGTTGTGGAGAAGACAAAAAGGAGAAGATAGTCTCACATCAACTAGGCGTATCAATGGGCTATGGAGATGCCCATTAATAGATATCAATGTGAGTGAGTACGGATTGCCATGCAACGAATGCACTAGAGCTATAAGTGTATGAAAGCTCAACAAAAGAAACTAGTGGGTGTGCATCCAACTTGCTTGCTCACGAAGACCTAGGGCATTTTGAGGACGCCCATCATTGGAATATACAAGCCAAGTTCTATAATGTAAAATTCCCACTAGTATATGAAAGTGACAACATAGGAGACTCTCTATCATGAAGATCATGGTGCTACTTTGAAGCACAAGTGTGGTAAAAGGATAGTAGCATTGTCCCTTCTCTCTTTTTTTTCTCATTTTTTTATTTGGGCATTTTTATTTTTTTATGGCCTCTTTATTTATTTATTTTTATTTGGGCTTCTTTGGCCTCTTTTATTTATTTATTTTCGTCCGGAGTCTCATCCCGACTTGTGGGGGAATCATAGTCTCCATCATCCTTTCCTTACTGGGACAATGCTCATGATGATCATCACACTTTTATTTACTTACAACTCAAGAATTACAACTCGATTCTTAGAACAAAATATGAATCTATATGAATGCCTCCGGTGGTGTACCAGGATGTGCAATGACTCATGAGTGACATGTATGAAAGAATTATAAACGGTGGCTTTGCCACAAATACGATGTCAACTACATGATCATGCATAGAAATATGACAATGATGGAGCGTATCATAATAAACGGAACGGTGGAAAGTTGCATGGCAATATATCTCGGAATGGATATGGAAATCCCATAATAGGTAGGTATGGTGGCTGTTTTGAGGAAGGTATATGGTGGGTTTATGGTACCAGCGAAAGTTGCGCAGTACTAGAGAGGCTAGCAATGGTGGAAGGGTGAGAGTGCGTATAATCCATGGACTCAACATTAGTCATAAAGAACTCACATACTTATTGCAAAAATCTATTAGTTATCGAAACAAAGTATTCCGCGCATGCTCCTAGGGGGATAGATTGGTAGGAAACGACCATCGCCCGTCCCCGACCGCCACTCATAAGGAAGACAATCAATAAAATAATCATGCTCCGACTTCACCACATAACAGTTCACCATACGTGCATGCTATGGGAATCACAAACTTTAACACAAGTATCTCTCAAATTCACAACTACTCAACTAGCATGAATCTAATATCACTATCTTTGTATCTCAAAACAATCATCAAGTATCAAACTTCTCATAGTATTCAATGCACCTTATATGAAAGTTTTTATTATACCCCTCTTGGATGCCTATTATATTAGGACTAGATTCATAACCAAAGCAGATTACCATGCTGTTCTAAAGACTCTCAAAATAATATAAGTGAAGCACGAGAGTTCATCTATTTCTTCAAAATAAAACCACCGCCGTTCTCTAAAAAGATATAAGTGAAGCACTAGAGCAACAACAAACTACTCTGAAAGATATAAGTGAAGATCAATGAGTAGTCGAATAATTATGCAACAATATGAAGACTCTCTAACATTTAATAATTTCAGATCTTGGTATTTTATTCAAACATCAAGCAAAACTAAATAAAATAAAATTATTCTCCAAGCAAAACACATATCATGTGGTGAATAAAAATATAGCTCCAAGTAAAGTTACCGATGAATGAAGACGAAAGAGGGGATGCCTTCCGGGGCATCCCCAAGCTTAGGCTTTTTGGTTGTCCTTTAATATTACCTTGCAGTGCCTTGGGCATCCCCAATCTTAGGCTCTTGCCACTCCTTATTCCATAGTCCATCGAATCTTCACCCAAAACTTGAAAACTTCACAACACAAAACTTAAAGTAGAAAATCTCGTGAGCTCCGTTAACGAAAGAAAACAAAACACCACTTCAAGGTACTGTAATTAACTCATTCTTTATTTATATTTGTGTTAAACCTACTGTATTCCAACTTCTCTATGGTTTATAAACTATTTTACTAGCCGTAGATTCATCAAAATAAGCAAACAACACACGAAAAACAGAATCTGTCAAAAACAGAACAGTCTGTAGTAATCTGTAGCTAATGCAAACTTCTGGAACCCAAAAAAATCTAAAATAAACTGCTGGACGTGAGGAATTTATCTATTAATCATTTGAAAAAATAATTAACTAAATATCACTTTCCAAATAAAAATGGCAGCAGTTCTTGTGAGCACTAAAGTTTCCGTTTTTTACAGCAAGATCAACAAGACTTTCCCCAAGTCTTCCCAACGGTTATACTTGGCACAAACACTAATTAAAACATAAAAACTCAATCATAAGAGAGGCTAGATAAATTATTTATTACTAAACAGGAGCAAAAAGCAAGGATCAAAAATAAAGTTGGCTTGCTTCCCAACAAGCGTTATCGTTTAACGCCCCTAGCTAGGCATGATGATTTCAATGATGCTCACATAAAAATAAGAATTGTAACATAAAGAGAGCATCATGAAGAATATGACTAGCACATTTAAGTCTAACCCACTTCCTATGCATAGGGATATTGTGAGCAAACAACTTATGGGAACAAGAATCAACTTGCATAGGAAGGTAAAACAAGCATAGCTTCAGGATTTTCAATACATAAAGAGGAAACTTGATATTGTTGCAACTCCTACAAGCATATATTCCTCCCTCATAATAATTTTCAGTAGCATCATGAATGAATTCAACAATATAACTATCACATAAAGCACTATTTTCATGATGCACAAGAATATAATTTTTACTACTCTCCACATAAGCAAACTTCTTCTCATGAATAGTAGTGGGAGCAAACTCAACAAAATAACTATCGTGCGAGGCATAATCCAATTGAAAACTAAAATCATGATGACAAGTTTCATGGTTATCATTATTCTTAATAGCATACAAGTCATCACAATAATCATCATAGATAGCAACTTTGTTCTCATAATCAATTGGAACCTCTTCCGAAATAGTGGATTCATCACAAAATAAAGTCATGACCTCTCCAAATCCACTTTCATCAATATAATCATCATAAATAGGAGGCATGCTTTCATCATAATAAATTTGCTCATCAAAACTTGGGGGACAAAAAATATCATCTTCATCAAACATAGCTTCCCCAAGCTTCTAGCTTTGCATATCATTAGCATCATGGATATTCAAGGAATTCATACTAACAACATTGCAATCATGCTCATCATTCAAATATTTAGTGCCAAACATTTTAATGCATTCTTATTCTAACACTTTGGCACAATTTTCCTTTCCATCATACTCATGAAAGATATTAAAAAGATGAAGTGTATGAGACAAACTCCATTCCATATTTTTTTGTAGTTTTCTTTTATAAACTAGACTAGTGCTAAAACAAGAAACAAAAAGATTCGATTGCAAGATCTAAAGATATACCTTCAAGCGCTAACCTCCCCGGCAACGGCGCCAGAAAAGAGCTTGATGTCTACTACACAACCTTCTTCTTGTAGACGTTGTTGGGCCTCCAAGTGCAGAGGTTTGTAGGACAGTAGCAAATTTCCCTCAAGTGGATGACCTAAGGTTTATCAATCCGTGTGAGGCGTAGGATGAAGATGGTCTCTCTCAAGCAACCCACGCAATACAATGGTAAATTTTATAGGTGCGCTAGTTCGGCGAAGAGATGGTGATACAAGTGGTATATGGAGAGTAGATAATGGTTTTTGTAATCTGAAAATATAAAAACAGCAAGGTAACTAATGGTAAAAGTGAGCGTAAACGGTATTGTATTGCGTTGAAACAAGGCCTATGGTTCATACTTTCACTAGTGCAAGTTCCCTCAACAATAATAACATAATTGGATCACATAACTATCCCTCAACATGCAACAAAGAGTCACTCTAAAGTCACTAATAGCGGAGAGCAAACAATAAGATTATGGTAGGGTACGAAACCACCTCAAAGTTATTCTTTCTGATCGATCTATTCAAGAGCCCATAGTAAAATAACATGAAGCTATTCTTTCCGTTCAATCTATCATAGAGTTCGTACTAGAATAACACCTTAAGACACAAATCAACCAAAACCCTAATGTCACCTAGATACTCCAATGTCACCTCAAGTATCCGTGGGTATGATTATGTGATATGCATCACACAATCTCAGATTCATCTATTCAAACCAACACAAAGTACTTCAAAGAGTGCCCCAAAGTTTCTACCAGAGAGTCAAGACGAAAACATGTGCCAAACCCTATGCATAGGTTCATGGGCGGAACCCGCAAGTTGATCACCAAAACATACATCAAGTGGATCAATAGAATACCCCATTGTCACCACGGGTATCCCACGCAAGACATACATCAAGTGTTCTCAAATCCTTAAAGACTCAATCCGATAAGATAACTTCAAAGGGAAAACTCAATTCATTACAAGAGAATAGAGGGGGAGAAACATCATAAGATCCAACTATAATAGCAAAGCTCGCGATACATCAAGATCGTACCACCTCAAGAACACGAGAGAGAGAGAGATATCAGACACATAGCTACTGGTACATACCCTCAGCCCCGAGGGAGAACTACTCCCTCCTCGTCATGGAGAGCACCGGGATGATGAAGATGGCCACCGGAGAGGGATTCCCCCTCCGGCAGGGTGCCGGAACTCGTCTAGATTGGCTTACGGTGGCTACGGAGGCTTCTGGCGGTGGAACTCCCGATCTATTATGCTCCCCAAAGTTTTTAGGGTATATGGCTATATATGGGAGGAAGAAGTACGTCGATGGACCTCTGGGCTGTCCATGAGGCAGGGGGGCGCGCCCAGGGGGGTGGGCGCGCCCCCACCCTCGTGGGCAGCCCGAGACTCTCCTGGTCCAACTCCGATACTCCGTGGGCTTCTTTTGGTCCAAAAATAAGTTCCGTGAAGTTTCAGGTCAATTGGACTCCGTTTGATTTTCCTTTTCTGCGATACTCTAAAACAAGGAAAAAACAGAAACTGGCACTGGGCTCTGGGTTAATAGGTTAGTCCCAAAAATAATATAAAAGTGTATAATAAAGCCCATAAACACCCAAAACAGATAATATAATAGCATGGAACAATCAAAAATTATAGATACGTTGGAGACGTATCATAGGCATGTTTTCCCCTCAGATCTGATAATTTTGGAGTCGCAAGGTTTGGACGTGATTCTGGGTATGGATTGGCTATCGATGTATGGAGGAAACATCAATTGCGCCAGTAAGTTGATTTTCCTCACCACCCCAGAAGGAAGAAGGATCAAGTATGTATCCCGACATGTGCCGATTAGGAGTCAAGTAAATTCCTTATCAGGAGTTGTACAGGAGGAAGTACCAGTGGTGATGGATTTCCCGGATGTACTTCCAGAAGAGTTGCCAGGCATGCCAACGGATAGAGACATCGAGTTTTTGATTGAGCTTTTGCTAGGCAAAGGGCCCATATCTAAGAGACCGTACAGGATGCCCGCACAGGATTTAGAGGAAATTAAGAAGCAGATTAAGGAGTTACTGGATAAAGGATATATTCGCCCAAGCTCGTCACCTTGGGGATCACCAGTACTTCTAGTGGATAAGAAGGATGGATCGTTGAGGATGGTTGTTGATTATCGAGGATTGAATGAGGTGACGATCAAGAACAAGTACCCACTGCCAACAATCAATGATTTGTTTGATCAGCTGCAAGGAGCTAAGGTGTTTTCCAAGATCGATCTGCGATTAGGGTACCACCAGCTGAAGATTCGAGAGTAGGACATACCTAAGACAACTTTTACCACGAGGTACGGGCTATATGAGTATACCGTTATGTCATTTGGCCTGACTAACACACCTGCCTATTTCATGAACATGATGAACAAGGTGTTTATGGAGTTTTTGGATAAGTTCGTTGTGGTGTTCAATGATGATATTCTGGTCTACTTAAAGAGTGAAGAGGAGCACAAAGAGAATTTGTGATTAGTACTTGGGAAGCTCGGAGAACATCAGCTATACGCCAAGTTCAGCAAGTGTGAGTTTTGGTTGAAGGAAGTTGGATTCCTTGGACATGTTATCTCCGGTGAAGGAATAGCGGTAGACCCCGCCAAAGTCGTCACTATGACAAATTGGGAGGCACCCACATCAGTTGGAGAGATCCAGAGTTTTCTTGGACTCGTAGGATACTACCGGAGGTTTATTGAGAATTTCTCGAAGATTGCAAAGCCTATGACAGAGTTGTTAAAAAAGGACACCAAGTTCAAATGGAATGAGGAATGTGAGGCCAGTTTTCAGGAGTTGAAGAAATGCTTGGTTACATCACCAGTGTTGATCCTGCCAAATCAACACAAGGATTATGAAGTGTATTGCGACGCTTCTTGTCGAGGACTTGGAGTAGTGCTTATGCGGGAAGGAAGAGTTGTTTCATATGCCTCATGACAGCTTAAACCCCATGAGTTAAATTATGCTACGCATGATTTGGAGTTAGCAGCCGTAGTGCATGCGTTGAAGACTTGGAGACATTTTCTCATCGGAAACCATTGTGAGGTATACACGGATCACAAGAGTTTGAAGTATATCTTCACGCAGAAGGAGTTCAATCTCAGGCAGAGGAGATGGTTGGAGCTCATTAAAGATTATGATATGAAGTTGCATTATCATCTCAGGAAGGCTAACGTAGTAGCCGATGCGTTGAGCCGCAAGAGTCATGTTAATACACTCATGACCGGAGAGTTACCCAAGGAGTTAGCAGAGAATCTTCGCGAGCTATGTTTGGAGATAGTTCCGAGAGGTTATGTAGAAGCATTGGAGATTCAGTCTACTTTGATGGATAAGATCAGAGAAGC
Source organism: Triticum dicoccoides (assembly GCF_002162155.2). NCBI lineage: Eukaryota > Viridiplantae > Streptophyta > Magnoliopsida > Poales > Poaceae > Triticum > Triticum dicoccoides. The sequence goes on from NC_041390.1 coordinate 430,427,184, forward strand.
TCAGAAGATGGACAAGGAGATTGCCGAGATAAAGGAAATGATGAGCAAATGTAGCGACCAGATCTCAAACAGTCTGATCTCTGTGCTTAGGTGTCATCCCTGGATCAGTAATGCTGACACCACATAGTAATTGAAGGATTTATAACAGAGTAGCAATCACACACTTATTACATCGAGTGTCTCAATAGAGAACTTACTACAATAAATATGGCTTAAGGCCATCTAATAACGATAACAACGGAAGGCTTGGAAGAAAAGTGAGTCCATCAACTCCAACGGCATCACTGAGTATAGAACCACGACCTAAAAACTCCTTAATCGTCGTCTAAAAAGTCTGCAACATTAATGTTGCAGCCTGAAACGGGTCAGCACATGGAATATGCTGGCAAGGTAACACATAGAGAATAACGGAATGAAACAGCTATTCTATATGCATATTTGGCTGGTGGAAAGCTCTATGGTTACGGTTTTGCGTAAAACCAATTTTTCCCTACTGCAAAGGAATACATTTTATCTAACTATCATGGTAGTTGTTAAACATTGAGAATGGTTGACAACATTCTCAATCCCAATTAAGCATCATCATTAAACAAAACCCAACAAAATTAAATTAGAGAGTAACATGTTGAGATTCACATGATAATCCAGGTACTAGATACTCAAGTTGTCCATAACCGGGGACACGACTAACCATGATTAGTTTATACACTCTGCAGAGGTTTGCGCACTTTTTCCCACAAGACTCGATCGCCTCCGTTTGGTTTCTCGCACTACATGGTGTTTGAGAAGACGGATGACCGAGACATAGTCTTTCAGAAGCGCTAGCACCTTACGATGGATAGACCATTACACCTACTTTCCCCTACATCTGCTAGTCTACCCTGTAAGAGTTCGCACGACTTAATAAACTATGCTAGAGCCCATAATAGCTTGTGGCTGCACACGGAAGTTTCTAGTATCAAAAATCTCATGATCCCTTTGGGCCTGGGTGGCGGTCCATAAAGAAAAACAGGCAATCCTGGAATACCCAGGTACCTCAATCCACCCAGATGTGTGTTTAAGTTGCCACCTTAGATAAACCATTAATTTAACAAACTCACATCTGTCATGGATATCACTCACCCAATCCACGTCTACTAGCATAGCATGGCATAATAGGCAAACGTAGAAGTAACTCCCAAAGGTTTGATAATATAACAGGTAATAGGTACTACCTCAATTACTTCCCGAACCCACAATTTAATTAGATCCTAATCATGCAATGTTTGAGGATTGATCTAATGCAATAAAACTGGGTAGTAGGAGGTATGATCAAAGTGTTACTTGCCTTGCTGATGATCCGCGAAACCTAGAGATTCGAAGTAATAGGCGGCGCACTCCGGGTATTCTATCACAGACAAACAAACAAGCATACAATAAGTATTCATCTAATGCACAGGTAAAACTCAAATAAGAGAGCTAACCAGAAGGTTCAACTTAAGAACTCCGGTTTGCAAAAAGAATCAAATCAAACGAAGCAACGAAAGTCAAACGGCAAAAGAAACAGGCTTCGTTTACTATTCTGGATCTAGGGCGATTTTTACAATGGAAAAAACTTGTTTAAGTTAGTTAAACGGATAGAGGGTTTCGAGACGAAACTCCAGGCGCATGAGTCGCCTGATTTCGATAAACGAACGAAAAATTATACTAAAACGAAAATCGGATCAAAAATCGCGATCAGAAAAATCGCGGATTTAACCCGAGAAAAAGAAAAACGACGAACGTTCGCTAGAACGAACGAACGGACGAACGCTCGCTATTTAAATAAATCGGAAAAACCGATCTATTTAAAAAAACCGATACTAAAAAACGAGCAAAACCGTCGGAAAAACCGAACAGTTTTTCGAAAAAAACGGCGTCTATAAAAAAAATCTACTCGGCAACTCCAGCAAAGTTCCGGCGGCGGCGGCGGGGCTTCGGCGGTCGGCGGCGGCGGCAGCACAGGGCAGCGGCGCTAGGGCGGGGCTGGGGCGCTAGGGTTTTGGGGAGGCTCCGGGCTGGGCTCCCCGGCTTATAAAGCCCGATCAGGCCTAGTGTCTAGGTCGGACACGGCCCGTAGGTCGGTGGCGTTTTTTTTTGAATTAATTCCACGCAGAAAAACAAATAAATGAAATACTAAACGGACTCCAAAAATCCCGAAATAAATTTTCCCGGGCTTCTAAAATCAAGCCGCACAAGGTGAACATTTATTTGGGGCCTAAATGCAAATTTTAAAAACGCACATTTTTCCTAAATTCAAATAAAATAATGAAAAACTCTGAAATAAAATCTTATTTGATTTTATTATTAAATCCTCAATATTTCTTTATTTTGGGAAAGTCATTTTATTCCCTCTCTCATATTTTTGTAATAGGAATAGTTGATGATAAAATAATTAAAATCAAATGATCCTATTCTCAAAATTTGAGAAAACTCAAATATGAAAATAACGAAATCCCCAACTCTCTCTGTGGGTCCTTGAGTTGCGTAGAATTTCTAGGATCAAAACCAAAAGCAAATAAAATACGGTATGCAATGATGATCTAGTGTATAACATTCCAAATTGAAAATTTGGGATGTTACAAACCTACCCTTAAGATGAATCTCGCCCTCGAGATTCGGGTTGGCTAGAAAAGAGGTGAGGGTGGTCCTTGAGCAAATCTTCCTCTTGTTCCCAGGTCGCTTCATCCTCCATGTGGTGGCTCCACTGAACCTTACAAAACTTGATAACCTTGCTGCGGGTGACTTGGCTGGCAAACTCGAGAATCTTAACTGGTTCTCCTCATAGGTCAAATCACTGTCCAACTGAATTGCTTCCAATGGCACTGTGTCTCTCAAGGGTATGTCAGCCATCTCCGCGTGGCACTTCTTCAACTAGGAAACATGGAACACATCATGAACTCCTGACAATCCTTCGGGCAATTCCAACTTGTAGGCCACTTCTCCCATATGTTCCAATACTCGGTATGGTCCTACAAATCGTGGCGCTAACTTTCCCTTAACACCAAAGCGCTTTGTTCCCCGAAGTGGGGATACTCGAAGATAAACTCTGTCTCCGACTTCGTAAACTGTTTCCTTGCGTTTAGAATCTTCATAACTCTTCTGCCTAGATTGGGCTACCTTGAGCCTATCGCGAATCAATTTCACTTTCTGTTCAGACTCCTTAATCAGATCCGGTCCAAACAACTGGCGGTCTCCAACTTCATCCCACGACAACGGTGTCCTGCACCTCCTTCCATACAAGGCTTTGAAAGGGGCCATCTTTAAACTGGATTGATAGCTGTTGTTGTAAGAGAATTCTGCATATGGCAAATTGTCGTCCCAACTAGATCCATAATCTAGCGCACAAGCTCTCAACATGTCCTCCAAAATCTGATTGACTCTCTCCGTCTGTCCATCTGTCTGTGGATGAACAGCTGTGCTGAACTCTAGCCTGGTACCCAAAGTTTCGTGCAACTGATTCCAGAACTTTGAGGTAAACTGGGTTCCTCTATCTGATACTATACTCCTCGGAACTCCATGTAAGCATACAATCCTGGTCAAGTATATCGTTGCCAACTTAGCACTGGTGTAAGTGGTCTTTACCGGGATGAAATGAGATACTTTCGTCAACCGATCAACTACAAACCCAAATCGAGTCATAGTCGGAATGAGTCCTGGGTAATCCTGTGATAAAATCCATAACTAACTTATCCCACTTCCATTCGGGTATCGGTAATGGTTGTAGCAATCCTGCTGGCTTCTGATGCTCTGCCTTTACTCTCTGACATACATCACAAACTACTACATACTCCGCAATATCCTTCTTCATTCCGGTCCACCAGAAAATATCCTTCAAATCCAAATACATCTTGGTATTTCCTGGGTGAATCGAATATGGTGAATCGTGTGCCTCTTGCAGAATCAACTTCCTGATTTCCGGGTCATTGGGCACATAAACACGGTCTTCAAACCATAGGGTGTCGTGCTCATCCTCACGAAATCCTTTAGCCTTTCCTTCGCTCATTTTATCCTTTATAGAGGCAATCTCCTTGTCAGTCTTCTGAGCTTCTCTGATTCTATCCATCAAAGTTGACTGGATCTCCAATGCTGCTACATAGCCTCTCGGAACTATCTCCAAAAATAGCTCACGAAGATCCTCGGCTAACTCCTTTGGTATTTCTCCCGTCATTAGTGTATTGACATGGCTCTTATGGCTCAATGCGTCAGCTACTACATTAGCCTTTCCGGGATGGTAATGCAATCTCATATCATAATCCTTGATGAGCTCCAACCATCTCCTTTGTCTGAGGTTTAACTCCTTCTGCGTGAAAATGTATTTCAAACTCTTGTGATATGTGTACACCTCACAATGATTTCCAATGAGGAAATGTCTCCATGTTTTCAATGCATGCACTACGGCTGCTAACTCCGAATCATGCATAGCATAATTCAATTCATGGGGTTTCAGTTGTCGTGAGGCATATGAAACAACTCTTCCTTCCTGCATAAGCACTGCTCCAAGTCCTCGTCGTGAAGCGTCGCAATACACCTCATAGTCCTTGGTCTGGTCTGGCAAAATCAACACTGGTGAAGTAACCAAGCATTTCTTCAACTCCTAGAAACTAGCCTCACACACTTCAGTCCATATGAACTTGGTATCCTTCTTCAACAACTCCGTCATAGGCTTCGCAATCTTTGGAAATTCTCAATAAACCTCCGGTAGTATCCTGTGAGTCTAAGAAAACTCCGGATCTCTCCAACTGTTGTTGGTGCTTCCCACTTGGTCACGGTATCAACTTTAGTGGGATCTACTGCTATACCTTCTCTAGATATAACGTGTCCAAGAAATCCAACTTCTTTCAACCAAAACTCACATTTGCTAAACTTGGCATATAATTGATGTTCTCTGAGCTTCTCAAGTACCAAATGCAAATGTTCCTTATGATCCTCTTCATTCTTCGAGTAAACCAGAATATCATCAATGAACACCACGACGAACTTATCCAAAAATTCCATAAACACTTTGTTCATCATGTTCATAAAATAGGCAGGTGCGTTAGTCAGACCAAATGACATAACGGTATACTCGTACAGCCCATACCTGGTGGTAAAAGCCATCTTAGGTATATCTTGTTCTCGAATCTTCAACTGGTGGTATCCTAATCGCAGATCGATCTTGGAAAATACCTTAGCTCCTTGCAATCGATCAAACAGATCATTGATCATTGGTAGTGGGTACTTGTTCTTGATCGTTACTTCATTCAACCCACGATAGTCAACAACCATCCTTAACGATCCATCCTTCTTCTCCACTAGAAGTACTGGCGATCCCCAAGGCGATGAACTTGGGCGAATATATCCTTTATCCAGTAACTCCTTAATTTGCTTCTTAATCTCCACCAAATCCTTTGCAGGCATCCTGTATGGTCTCTTCGATATTGGCCCTGTGCCTGGCAATAGCTCAATCAAAAACTCAATATCTCTATCCGGTGGCATGCCTGGCAACTCTTCTAGAAATACTTCAGGGAAATCCTTCACTACTGGTACTTCCTCCTGCACAACTCCTGTTAAACAATTTACTTGAGTCCTCTTCGGCACATGCCGGGATACATACTTGATCCTTCTCCCTTCTAGGGTGGTAAGCAAAATCGACTTACTGGCGCAATCGATGTTTTCTCAATACATCGACAGCCAATCCATACCCAGAATTACATCCAATCCTTGTGATTCCAAAATGATTAAATCCGAGGGAAACGCATGCCTACGAATACTCAATGGCACTTGAAAACATCCTTGACTGGCCATATACTCCGCTTCTGGTGAGCTTACTAGCATATGTGTTCTAAGAACCTTAGTGGGCAGGTTATACTTATCCACAAATCCCCTTGATATGTATGAATGCGATGCACCAGTATCAAAAGAACGAGTGCAGTAAATGACTTAACCAAAAACTTACCGATTACGGCATCTGGCTGCTCTTCAACCTCCTCCACGTTAACGTGGTTCACCTGTCCCCTGTTGAAAGGGTTCGGCTTCTTCCCAGAGCTTCCATTGCCATTCTGGCCTTCAGGACATTCATTGGCATAATGTCCGGTCTTTTGACACTTAAAGCAAGTGACTTGGCTCAGGTCTTTCTTGGCTGGGGTTGATGGGTTGGTACGGTTCTGGCCGTTGCTTCCTCCATTGCCATTACCATTCTTGGTGTCGTTGTGATTGTGCGAGCTACCTCCTCCATGGGTATGCTGAAAATGTCCTCCCGATCTAGGGGTAAAACGTGGTTTCTGCTGAGCTCCAGAATTGTACTTCCCTTGTCCATATTTCCTCTTGCGGTTCTCAATTTGATGCTGCTTGCCTTCAATCATAAGAGCACGGTCTACCAACTCCTGGTAGTTGTTGAAGGTTGCTATCATCAACTGCATGCTCAACTCATCATTCAGTCCTTCTAGAAACTTCTCCTGCTTAGCTGCATCCGTAGCAACATCATCTGGGGCATAACGTGTTAATTTACTAAAGTCCTCCACATACTGGCCAACTGTCCGTCCTCCTTGGTGCAAGTTGTGAAACTCTCGCTTCTTCATGGCCATAGCTCCTGCTGAAACATGGGCAGTACAAAAAGCCTGCTGAAACTGGTCCCATGTGACGGTGTCGACAGGGAAAGTAGCTGTGAAATTCTCCCACCATGATGTTGCGGGTCCTTCAAGCTGATGTGCGGCAAACTTCACCTTCTCCGCATCTGTGCATCCTGCTGTGGTCAACTCTCTAGCTGTCTTGCGGAGCCAATCGTCTGCTACTATCGGCTCGGTGCTACTGGAAAACACCGGCGGATTCAGCCTAAGAAAACGGGCTAAGTGATCAACAGGTGGTGGTGGTGGTGGTGGGTTGTTGTTGTTCCCCTGATTCTAATTCTGGACTAGCAACTGCATCAATGTGTTCTGCTGCTGGATCAACTGAGTGAGCTCCAGTGGAAAGGTAAATCCGGGGTCACGTCTCGGAGGCATCTGAGGGTTTAGAAAAGATGAGATTTAAGAATAGAGGGGGTCTAAAGAGAAAACACTACCCATATGCACATGAGGCAAAAGCAAACAATTCACTTCATTCAATCAAACAAGGGCATACAATCGATCTAACTATCGCAAAAGTGATCAGACTACTATATTTACATGGTGGACTACTACTACTGATGAGGTGGTCTACTAGAAGTATTCTTCGGTTGCAGACTCCATGATATCTGCTCCGGCTTCATCAACATAGTCATCATCGCTATCGTCTGGATCCGAGTCGGTGTTGTCGATGATGATGTAGTCTTTCGGGCGAATCTCCTTGGGTTCTTCGTCTTCATCTACTGGTGTAGGGCCTCCCATAAATATTCCGATCTTCTTGATCAGATCGTCATTCTTCTCCACTAATACTTCGATTTCCTCTTCGTAATCTTCACATGTAGCCTTGAGTTCTTCCTCCAGTTCCTTGATTCTTGTCCTAGCCTTCTTTAGGTCTATCATGTCGGCGCACATCTGGTTCTCCTAACGTTGAATGTGCTAGTTTAACTCCTGGATAAAAGCTGCAATTGATCTATCCTTTCTAGTGCTGATCATCTCCCAGTGCTCATCTCGGCGCCCACAAATCTGGTAGATAGTATCCTTGAGATCATTGCGGTAGACTTCTCCAATGCGTCCCATGGAGATGTGAGCTGCCATGCTCTTCCCTAGACTCCAAGTTGGTGCATCAAAAGAAAACTCTATGGGCTCAGTGACTGGCATGAACGTCCTTCCTGGAAATTGAACTTGAATCGTCCAGCGCTCTTCTTCAGGTAAAGTGGCGTTGTAGGTTCCGGTGAAGCTTGGTACTCCTATGTTCAGGTATCTAGTGACTTCCTTCAGGTGACATCCAAAGGGTGTATCTTCATCCGGTTGCGTGAACTTGTTCCTTGCATCCGCCATCCTAAAGAGTAGAAAAAGATGAGAGGTCAGAAGAGAAGAGGATGAATAGTGTTCTAGGTCTATAGCTTAGTGGTCGTGTCCTACAGTCAGCGTGTGCTCTGATACCATCTCTGTAGCGACCAGACCTCAAACAGTCTGATCTCTATGCTCAGGTGTCATCCCTGGATCAGTAATGCTGACACCATACAGTACTTGAAGGATTTATAATAGAGTAGCAATCACACACTTATTACATCGAGTGTCTCAATAGAGAACTTACTACAATAAATATGGCTTAAGGCCATCTAATAACGATAACATCGGAAGGCTTGGAAGATAAGTGAGTCCATCAACTCCAACGGCATCACTAAGTATAGAACCACGACCTAAAAACTCCTTAATCATCGTCTGAAAAGTCTGCAAAATTAACGTTGCAGCCCGAAACGGGTCAGCACATGGAATATGCTGGCAAGGTAACACATAGAGAATAATGGAATGAAACAGCTATTCTATATGCATATTTGGCTGGTGGAAAGCTCTATGGTTACGGTTTTGCGTAAAGCCAATTTTTCCCTACTATAAAGGAATACATTTTATTTAACTATCATGGTAGTTGTTAAACATTGAGAATGGTTGACAGCATTCTCAATCCCAATTAAGCATCATCATTAAACAAAACCCAACAAAATTAAATTAGAGAGTAACATGTTGAGATTCACATGATAATCCAGGTACTAGATACTCAAGTTGTCCATAACCGGGGACACGGCTAACCATGATTAATTTATACACTCTGCAGAGGTTTGCGCACTTTTCCCCACAAGACTCGATCGCCTCCGTTTGGTTTCTCGCACTACATGGTGTTTGAGAAGACGGATGACCGAGACATAGTCTTTCAGAAGCGCTAGCACCTTACGATGGATAGACCATTACACCTACTTTCCCCTACATCTGCTAGTCTATCCTGTAAGAGTTCGCACGACTTAATCAACTATGCTAGAGCCCATAATAGCTTGTGGCTGCACACGGAAGTTTCTAGTATGAAAAATCTCATGATCCCATTGGGCCTGGGTGGCGGTCCATAAAGAAAAATAGGCAATCCTGGAATACCCAGGTACCTCAATCCACCCAGATGTGTGTTTAAGTTGCCACCTTAGATAAACCATTAATTTAACAAACTCACATCTGTCATGGATATCACTCACCCAATCCACGTCTACTAGCATAGCATGGCATAATAGGCAAACGTAGAAGTAACTCCCAAAGGTTTGATAATATAACAGGTAATAGGTACTACCTCAACTACTTCCCGAACCCACAATTTAATTAGATCCTAATCATGCAATGTTTGAGGATTGATCTAATGCAATAAAACTGGGTAGTAGGAGGTATGATCAAAGTGTTACTTGCCTTGCTGATGATCCGCGAAACCTAGAGATTCGAAGTAACAGGCGGCGCACTCTGGGTATTCTATCGCAGACAAACAAACAAACATACAATAAGTATTCATCTAATGCACAGGTAAAACTCAAATACGATATCTAACCAGAAGGTTCAACATAAGAACTCCGGTTTGCAAAAAGAATCAAATCAAACGAAGCAACGAAAGTCAAACGGCAAAAGAAACAGGCTTCGTTTACTATTCTGGATCTAGGGCAATTTTTACAGTGGCAAAAACTTGTTTAAGTTGGTTAAACAGATAGAGGGTTCCAAGACGAAACTCCAGGCACTTGAATCGCCTGATTCCAATAAACGAGCGAAAAGTTATACTAAAACAAAAATCGGATCAAAAATCGCGATCAGAAAAAATCGCGGATTTAACCCGAGAAAAAGAAAAACGACGAACGTTCGCTAGAACGAACGAACGAACGAACGCTCGCTATTTAAATAAAACGGAAAAACCGATCTATTTTAAAAAACCGAAACTAAAAAAACGAGCAAAACCGTCGGAAAAACCAAACGGTTTTTTTGAAAAAAACCGGCGTCTACAAAAAAAAAATCTACCCGGCAACTCCGGCGAAGTTCCGGCGGCGGCGGCGGGGCTCCGGCGGTCGGCGGCGGGGCTGGGGCGCTAGGGTTTTGGGGAGGCTCCGGGTTGGGCTCCCCGGCTTATAAAGCCCGATCGGGCCTAGTGTCCAGGTCGGATACGGCCCGTAGGTCGGTGGCGTTTTTTTTGAATTAATTCCGCGTAGAAAAACAAGTAAAAGAAATACTAAACAGACTCCAAAAATCCCGAAATAAATTTTCTCGGGCTTCTAAAATCAAGACGCACAAGGTGAACATTTATTTGGGGCCTAAATGCAATTTTGAAAAACGCACATTTTTCCTAAATTCAAATAAAATAACAAAAAACTCCGAAATAAAATCTTATTTGATTTTATTATTAAATCCTCAATATTTCTTTATTTTGGGAAATTCATTTTATTCCCTCTCTCATATTTTTGTAATAGGTATAATGGATGGTAAAATAATTAAATTCAAATGATCCTATTCTCAAAATTTGAGAAAACTCAAATATGAAAATAACGAAATCCCCAACTCTCTCCGTGGGTCCTTGAGTTGTGTAGAATTTCTAGGATCAAAACCAAAAGCAAATAAAATATGGTATGCAATGATGATCTAGTGTATAACATTCCAAATTGAAAATTTGGGATGTTACAGCAAAGGAAAGGCTAAAGGATTTCGTGAGGATGAGCACGATACCTTATGGTTTGAGGACCGCGTATATGTACCAAATGATCAGGATATCAGGAAGCTGATTTTGCAGGAGGCCCATGATTTGCCATATTCGATTCACCCAGGAAATACCAAGATGTATCTGGATTTGAAGGATAGATTCTGGTGGACCGGAATGAAGAAGGATATTGCGGAGTATGTAGTAGTTTGTGATGGATGTCAGAGAGTGAAGGCAGAGCATCAGAAGCCAGCAGGATTGCTACAACCATTGCCGATACCCGAATGGAAGTGGGACAAGCTAGGTATGGATTTTATCACGGGATTGCCCAGGACTCGTTCAGGCTATGACTCGATATGAGTTGTAGTCGATCGTTTGACGAAAGTAGCTCATTTCATCCCAGTGAAGACCCCTTACACCAGTGCTAAGTTAGCAAAGATATACATGACCAGGATCGTATGTTTGCATGGAGTTCCGAAGACCATTGTATTAGATAGAGGAACCTAGTTTACCTCAAAGTTTTGGAATCAATTGCATGAAACTTTGGGAACCAGGCTAGAGTTCAGTACATCTTTTCACCCGCAGACAGATGGACAGACTGAGAGAGTCAATCAGATTTTGGAGGACATGTTGAGAGCTTGTGAGCTAGACTATGGATCTAGTTGGGATGACAATTTGCCTTACACAGAGTTATCTTACAACAACAGCTATCAAGCCAGCTTGAAGATGGCCCCTTTCGAAGCATTGTACGAAAGGAGGTGCAGGACACCGTTGTTGTGGGATGAAGTTGGAGACCGATAGTTGTTTGGACCAGATTTGATTAAAGAGTCTGAAAAGAAGGTTAAGATGATTGATGATAGACTCAAGGTAGCCCAGTCCAGGCAAAAGAGCTATGTGGATTCTAAACGCAAGGGGACAGTTTACGAAGTCGGAGACAGAGTGTATCTTCGTGTATCACCACTTCGAGGAGTGAAGCGCTTTGGAGTTAAGGGAATGTTAGCACCACGTTTTGTGGGACCATACAAAGTTTTGGAACGTATGGGAGAAGTTGCTTCCAAGTTGGAATTGCCCGAAGGATTGTCAGGAGTTCATGATTTGTTCCACATTTCTCAGTTGAAGAAGTGCCACGCAGAGATGGCTGATATCCCTCTGAGAGATACAGTGCCAGTGGAAGCGATACAGTTGGATAGTGACTTGACCTATGAGGAGAAGCCAGTCAAGATTCTCGAGTTTGCCAGCCGAGTTACACGCAACAAAGTTATCAAGTTCTGTAAAGTTCAGTGGAGCCACCATACCGAAGATGAAGCCACCTGGGAACGAGAGGAAGACCTATGGAAGGATCACCCTCACCTATTTTCTAGCCAACCCGAATCTCGAGGGCAAGATTCATCCTAAGAGGGGTAGGTTTGTAACATCCCAAAATTTCAATTTGGAATATTATACATTAGATCATCATTGCATATCATATTTTATTGCATTTGGCTTGATCCTAGAAATTCTACGCAACTCAAGGACCCACGGAGAGAGTTGGGGATTTCGTTATTTTCATATTTGAGTTTTCTCGAATTTTGAAAAGAGGATCGTTTAATTTTCATTATTTTCTCTCCGAATATTTCTTTTATAAAAATAAAAGAGAGAGGATAAAATGACTTCCTCAAAATAAAGAAATATTGGAGATTTAATGCTAAAATCAAATAAGAGTTTTATTCGGATTTTTATCGCTATTTTATTTGAATTAGGAAAAATATGCGTTTTTCAAAATTGCATTAGAGGCCCAAATAAATGTTCACCTTGTCCGGCATATTTTTAGAGGACGTGGAAAATTTACTTCAGAATTTTTGGAGTCCGTTTAGTATTTATTTTATTCGTTTTTCTACATGGAATATTTTTTGAAAAAAAGAGGAAACCGACTTTGGGCCGTACCCGCCCGGGACT
>NC_041390.1:430439949-430502584 GCF_002162155.2 Triticum dicoccoides
GCCGCGCCGCCGACCCGCCGACTCGCCGGAGCCGCGCCGCCGCCTCACCGACGTCGCCGGAGTTCGCCGAAGCCGCCGGAGTTCGCCGCCACCGCTGCTGGTTTCCTTTAACCGATTCGGTTTTTCGGTAAAAACCTAGATGCGTTTTTTTATTAGATCGGTTTTTTCGGTTTTCGCCCGTTAGCCGCACATAGTGAACGTTCGTTCGTTAGTCTGTTCGTCAGTTTTTCTTTTTCTCGGATTTTTCGCGATTATTTTCGATCGCGATTTTTGATCCGATTTTCGTTTTAGTTTAACTTTTCGCTCGTTTATCGGAATCAGGCGATGCAAGCGCCTAGAGTTTCATCTCGAAGCCCTCTTTCTGTTTAATCAACTTAAACAAGTTTTTTCTACTATAAAATTTGACTTTAGTCCAGATTAGCAAACGAAGCTTGTTTCTTTCGCAGTTTGTGTTTCGTTGTTTCGTTTGATTTGATTCTTTTTACAAACCAGAGTTCTTAAGTTGAACTTTCTGGTTAGCTCTTCTTATTTGAGTTTTACCCGTGCATCTTGGCTTGATTGCTTATTGTATGCTTGTTTGATTGCGATAGAGTACCCGGAGTGTGAAGCGTGCTAATACGAGTCTCTAGGTTTCACAGATCATCAGCAAGGCAAGTAACACTTTGATCATACCCCTTTACTACCCTGTTTTATTGCATTAGATCAATCCTCAAATAATTTCATGGTTAGGGTCTGATTAAATTGTGGGTTTTGGGAAGTAGATGAGGTAGTACCTATTCACCTGGTTATTATCAAACCTTTGGGAGTTACTTCTATGTTGCTTATATTGCTATGCTATGCTCGTAGACGTGGTTTGGGTTTGAGTGTATTCATGACAGATGTGAGTATTGTTAATTAATGGTTAACTTAAGGTGGAAACTTTAATACACATCTAGGTGGATTGAGGCACCTGGGGAACCCAGTGTTTCCTGTATTTTTGGAAATCCCGGGGTACCGTGTGATTCTCCTATGGACTGCCACCCAGGCTTAAAGGGATCATAAGATTATTCATGCTAGAAACTTCCATGTGCAGCCACATGCCATTATGGGCTCTGGCATAGTTGAGTAAGTTGTGGGAAACCTTTCCATGATGGGCTAGCAGATGTAGGGGATTGTAGGTGTACAGGCCTATCTATCAGTTGAGGGGACCTCTTCGGAAAGACTGTGTCTCGGTCATCCGTTTCTCAAACATCATGTAGTGCGAGAAATTCAACGGAGGAGATCGAGTCTTGTGGGGAAAAGTGTGCAAACCTCTGCAGAGTGTACAAACTAATCATGGTTAGCCGTGTCCCCGGTTATGGACATCTTGAGTATCTAGTTCTTGGATTATCATGTGGATCTCATCACTCTTAATATAATTTTATTGGGTTTAATGATGATGCTTAATTGGGATTGAGTTGGGTGAACCTTCTCAATGTTTAACAACCACCATGATAGTTAAATAAAATTTATTCCTTTGTTGTAGGGAAAAATTGGCTTTCCGCAAAACATATTAACCATACAGCCTCCACCATCCATATATGCATGTAGTGATAGCATTATTTTGTTCATTACTCTCTTGTGTTACATTGCCAGGATATTCCATGTGCTGACCCGTTTCAGGCTGCAACGTATCATGTTGCAGACTTTTCAGACGACGAGTAAGGAGCCTTAGGTCGTGGTCTTTCACTCAGTGATGCCGTTGGAGTTGATGGACTCACTTTATCTTCCAAGCCTTCCACTTTTATCGTATTAGATAGCCTTAAGCCATATTTATTGTAATAAGTGTGTGATTGCTACTCTGTTATAAATCCTCAAGTACTGTGTGTGTCAGCATTACTGATCCAGGGATGACACTGATGCACAGAGATCAGACTGTTTGAGGTCTGGTCGCTACAGTACAAAAAATAATATAAAATGACTATAAATTGATTATAAAACGTCCAAGATTGATAATAAAACAGCATGGAACAATCAAAAAATATAGATACATTGGAGACGTATCAACATCCCCAAGCTTAACTCCTACTCGTCCTCGAGTAGGTAAGTGATAAAAACAGATTTTTTATGTGGAGTGTTGTTCATCAAGTCATTTCATATTCTTTTCTTTATAGCATGGACATTTGGACTTTTATGTGATTCAAAGCAATAGTCTAGTTTTGACATAATAATTTAGATACTCAAGCATATCAACAAGCAACCATGTCTTTCAAAATATCAACGCTAAAATAAGTTATCCCTAGCCCATCATGCTCAAACATTGATCCATTCATGAAACACACTCGAATATTAACTACACCCAATACTTAAGCATGATCATATTGCTCCTAGTTTGTTCTTTTATAAGAGAAGATGGAGACTCAAAATAAAAATAAAAATTGCATAAAGTAAAAGATAGGCCCTTGGCAGAGGGAAATAGGGATTTGTAGAGGTGCCAGAGCTCAAAGCGAAAAAATTGAGATAAAAAAACATTTTGGGAGGTGTATCCATCCCGCCAACGAAAACGACTTAGAGTTCCCAATACTTTCCATGCATAGATATATCATAAGCGGTTCCCAAACAGAAAATAAAGTTTATTCCTTTTTCCACCATAACTTTCACTTTCCATGGCTAACCATATCCACGGGTGCCCTCCATACCAACACTTTCCAAGGAATTTATTATTTGACAACATAAAGTAAATTCATTTATTTTTGCATTTTGGGAGTGGGCATCCCTAATACCTTTTCCTTACTCTCTTGCAATGACAAGTGAATAAACACTCATCTTGAGAATAACACATTTAGCATGGAAAATATTAGCCACCCTCACCGCTCCGCGAGTGAAATAAACACACAGAAAATAAGTTGCACATGCAAATTTGCTTAGAACGGCAAAAGAATACTGCATATAGGTAGATATAGTGGAATCATGTGGCAAAACTGGTTTAAGGGATTTTGGATGCACAAGTAGAGGTCATACTTAGTGCAAAATTAAGGCTAGCAAAAGATTGGGAAGCGACCAACCAAGAAACAAATAATCTCATAAGCAAGCATTAAGCATAATTAACACCGAATAATGCACCATAAGTAGGATATAATTTCATTGCATGACTATTGACTTTCGTACTTGCATAGGGAATCACAAACCTTAACACCAATATTCCTACTAGAGCATAATTACTCATCAACATAACTCACATATCACATCATCATATCTCAAAACTATTACTAAGAATCAAGTTTATTTTGTCCAATGATCTTCATGACATTTTTCTGTTCTTTATCCTTCTTGGATATCTATCACTTTGGGACTAATTTTCATGTGTTGCTTTTTCATAAGCTCAAACAAATATAAGTGAAGATCATGAGCATAACAAATTTTCTTTCTCTAAAAATAATTTAAGTGAAGCAAGAGAGAATTTCTTCAAAATTTTACTAACTCTCAAATAAATCTAAGTGAAGTAAGAGAGCATTTCTTCAAAAATACTAAGCACACCGTGCTCAAAAAGATATAAGTGAAGCACTAGAGCAAGTGCTAGCTCATAAGAGATTTAAGTGAAGCACAGAGAGCAAGTCTAAAAAGTCATGACATAATTTTGGCTCTCTAAAATAGGTGTGTCCAGCAAGGATTGATGACTTAGAACACAAAATAAAATAAGAAAAGACACATATCATACAAGAAGCTCCAAGCAAAACACATATCATGTGACGAATAAAAATATAGTCTCGAGTAAAATACCGATAGTTGTTGGAAGAAAGCGGGGATGCCACTCGGGGGCATCCCCAAGCTTAGTTGGTTGCTCATAATTGGATAATAGCTTGGGATGCCGAGGCATGCCCAAGCTTAGGCTCTTACATCCTTCCTTCATCCATCGTAAGATAACCCAAAACTTGAAAACTTCAATCACACAAAACTGAAAAAAGCCTTTGTCAGATCCGTTAGTATAAGAATAATAAATCACTACTATAAGTGTTGTATCAAAACAATTCATATTTTGTTTCTGTATTGTATCTACTATATTCCAACTTTTCTATGGCAAAAACTCATCAAAGAAAACCATAGAGCCATCAAAATAAGCACACAACACAAAGAAAACAGAATATGTCAAAACAGAACAGTGTGTAGCAATCTGACTATTTAGAATACTTTAGTAACTCAAAAAACTCTAAAAAATTAGGACGACCTGTGAAATTTATATATTGATCTATTTCAATTCGAATGGGTATTTTATCGCTCTCTGGTAAAAAAATAAAATTAATTCGTGAGCGCAAAACTTTCTATTTTTTAGCAAGATCAAACAACTATTGCCCAAGAAGATCCTAAAGGCTTTAATTGGGAAAAAACACTAATTAAAACACAAAAAATACAATCATAACAGTAGAATAATTGTGCTAACACTCAAAAATAGAAAGCAAAAAGCAAAAATAAATTTTATTCATTGGGTTGCCTCCCAACAAGCGCTATAGTTTTACGCCCTTAGCTAGGCATAAAGTAAGGATCTAAGTTTTTTCATCTTTGGTTCGAGATCCATAAGATGCCCTCATGATTGATTCATAGGGTGGCTTAATTATAGTACTAGGAAAGTGTTCCATACCCTTCCTCAAAGGAATTTGGAACTTAATATTGCCTTCTTTCATATCAATCACGGCACCGATAGTGCGTAAAAACAGTCTACCAAGAATAATTGGAAAAGACGGATTGCAATCAATATCAAGAACAATAAAATCTATGGGCACATAATTCCTATTTGCAAGAATAATAACATCATTAATTCTTCCCATAGGCTTTTTAATAGTAGAATCCGCCAAGTGCAAATTCAAGGAACATTCTTCAAGATTGGTAAGACCAAGCACATCACATAAAGATTTCGGAAGTGTAGAAACACTAGCACCCAAGTCACACAAAGCAAAACACTCATAATTTTTAATGTTTATTTTGATAGTAGGTTCCCACTCATCATACAATTTTCTAGGAATTGAAACTTCCAATTCCAATTTTTCTTCAAGAGCTTTCATCATAGCATCAACAATATGTTTAGTAAAAGATTTATTTTGTTCATAAGCATGGGGTGAATTTATCATGGATTGCAACAAATAAATACAATCAATCAAAGAGCAACTATCATAATTAAAGTCTTTGTAATCCAAAAGAGTGGGTGCATCACTAGCTAAAGTTTTGACCTCTCCAAACACACTTTCATCAATTTTTTCAACAAGATTTTCACCCTCTGAAATATTGGGACGCCTTCTACTTAAAGTTGAATCTTCTCCAGTCCCTTTTCATCAATATTAACTTTACTAAACAAGGAATCAGTAGAAGAAACACCAATCATTTTAAGATCTTCATCACTTTTGCGAAAGAAATCACTAGAAAATGCTTTTTCTAAAAATTCTCTTTTAGCTCTAAGCATAGCAGTTATTTTCTTACTTTCATCCATAGAAACATAAAGAGCTTTAATTGATTCATCTACTTTAGGCACAAAATTTTTCATCTTGAGATCTTCCACATCATGAGCAATTCTATCAACACTTCTAGACAAATCATCAATCTTACTCAATTTTTCTTCTATGGAAGTGTTAAAAACCTTTTGTGTGTTGATAAATTCTTCAATATTGTTCTCAAGATCAAAGGTGTTCCTATTATTATTATAAGATTGATCCATATGAATTACCATAATTATTAGAGAAATTACTAGGAAAAGGCCTAGGATTAAAATTACCTCTATAAGCATTATTGTTGAGATTATTGCGAGAAATAAAATTCACATCAATAACATCACTATTTTTCTCAATCAAAGTAGACAAAGGCATATCATTAAGATCAATAGGAGCACTTCTACTAGAAACCAATTTGACAAGAGCATCAACTTTTTCACTCAAAGAAGAAATTTCTTCAATAGAATTAACTTTTTTACTAGTAGGAGCCCTTTCGGTATGCCATTGCGAATAATTTGCCATGATATTGTCAAGAAATTTGGTGGCTTAACCCAAAGTAATTTCCATAGAAGTATCACCCGCGGTGGAATCTAAAAGATTACGAGAAACAAAATTCAACCCCGCATAAAAGTTTTGTATGATCATCCAAAGATTTAGCCCATGAGGTGGGCAATTCCCTAGCATCATTTTCATCCTTTCCCAAGATTGTGCAACATGCTCATCTTCAAGTTTCTTGAAATTCATGATCTGGGTTCTAAGGGAAATAATTTTTGCGGGAGGAAAAAACTTAGTGATAAAAACATCTTTGCACTGATTCCAAGAATCGATACTGTTGCGAGGCAAAGAAGAGAACCAAATTTTTGCAGAATCACGCAAAGAAAATGGAAATAATTTCATCTTGACCACATCATTGTCCACATCTTTTTACTTTCGCATATCGCATAATCCCACGAAGGTATTAAGATGGGACGCGACATCCTCATTAGGAGTACCAAAAAATTGGTCTTTCGTAACAAGATTCAACAAAGCAGTATTAATATCACAAGTCTCCGCACTAGTGGCGGAAGGAGCAAATGGAGTGCCGATAAAATCATTGTTGTTGGTATTTGAGAAATCACATAACTTGGTGTTTTCTTGAGTCATGATGACCACACAACAAGACTGCACTCAAAAACAGATCCGGCAAGAAAACAACGAACGGAAAATGAGTGGCGAATAAAACGACAAATTTTTGTGAAGTGGGGGAGAGGAAAACGAGAGGCAAATGGCAAATAATGTAAATTGCGAGGAGATAAGATTTGTGATTAGGAACCTGGTTATGATGAAGATCCTCCCCGGCAACGGCGGCAGAGATTCCTTTTGATGTCGCTTGAAGCTACGTCGGTATTTCCCCAAAGAGGAAGGGATGATGCAGCACAATAGCGGTAGGTATTTCCCTCAGATATGAAACCAAGGTTATTGAACTAGTAGGAGAACCAAGCAACACAATGTAAACAACACGTGCACACAAATAACAACACCTCACAACCCGATGTGTTAAAGGGGTTGTCAATCCCTTTCGGGTAACGGCGCCAGAAACGACGTGTGATGGGAGATAAAGTTGTAAATATTGATAGATCAAATGCCAAATAAAATAAATTATAACAAGGTATTTTTGGGTTTTTGGTTTAATAGATCTGAAAATAAAAGCAAATAAAAAAGGTAGATCGCAAAGGAAAATATATGAGAAGGAAGGCCCAGGGGCCATAGGTTTCACTAGTGGCTTCTCTCGAGAAAAATAGCAAGCGGTTGGTAAACAAATTACTATTGGGCAATTGATAGAACCTCAAATAATTATAATGATATCCAGGCAATGATCATTACATAGGCATCACATCCAAGATTAGTAGACCGACTCCTGCCTACATCTACTACTATTACTCCAGACATCGACCGCTATCCAGCATGCATCTAGTGTATTAAGTTCATGGAAAAACGGAGTAATGCAATAAGAACGATGACATGATGTAGACAAGATCCATTTATCTATATGGCAGTAGATATAAATCTCATCTTTTTATCCTTGGTAGCAACGATACATACGTGTCGGTTTCCTTTCTGTCACTCGGATCAAGCACCGTAAGATTGAACCCACTACCGGACACCTCTTCCCATTGCATGATAAATAGATCAAGTTGGCCAGGAAAAACCCAAATATCAGAGAAGAAATATGAGGCTATAAGAGATCATGCATAAAAGAGATCAAAGAAACTCAAATACTTTCATGGATATAAAAAGACAGATCTGATCATAAACTCAAAGTTTATTGATCCCAACAAACACACCGCAAAAGAGTTACATCATATGGATCTCCAGGAGAAAATTTTATTGAGAATCAAGAGAGAGAGAGAGAGGTGAATCCATCTAGCTACTAACTACGGACCCGAAGGTCTACAAAGAACTACTCACGCATCATCGGAGAGGCACCAATGGAAGTGGTGAACCCCTCTGTGATGGTGTCTAGATTGGATCAGGTGGTTCTAGACTCTGCGGTGGCTGGATGAATGTTTCATCGACTCCCCTAGGGTTTCTGGAATATTGGGGTACTCATAGAGCAAAGAGGTGGTCTGGGGGGCACCCGAGGTGGGCACAACCCACCAGGGCGCGCCTGGGCCTCCTGACGTGCCCTGGTGGGTTGTGCCTCCCTCAGGGCACCCCCCAAGCGCAGCCAGAGCCCGTTGTGTTCCTTATGGCCCATAAAAATTCTCCGTAAAGTTGTGTGGCATTTGTACTCTGTTTGATATTGATTTTCTGCGATGTAAAAAACATGGAAAAAACAACAACTGGCACTTGGCACTATGTCAATAGATTAGTACCAAAAATGATATAAAATGACTATAAAATGATAATAAAACATCCAAGATTGATAATAAAACAACATGGAACAATAAAAAATTATAGATACATTGGAGACGTATCACTCCCCCACCACCAACAAGCACATTTCATGGCTGGTCCGAAACAACGGGTACCATCCAACTAACAATAATCCTTGGGGAGTTTTCTTTGCAATTATATTTTGATTTGATTTGAGTGTGGGACTGGGCATCCCGATTACCAGTGATTTTCTCATGAATGATGAGTGGAGTCTATTCATCATGGGAATAACCCACCTAGCATGGAAGATATTGACAACCCTAGTTGCTACATGAGTGATTCGAGCATACAAAAAAGATTATCATTTGAAGGTTTAGAGTTTGGCACATGCACATTTACTTGGAACGGCAGGTAAATACCGCATATAGGTAGGTATGGTGGACTCATATGGAACAACTTTGGGTTTATGGAAGTGGATGCACAAGCAACATTCCCGCTTAGTACAAGTGAAGGCTAGCAAAAGATTGAGAAGCGACCAACTAGAGAGCGACAACAGTCATAAACATGCATTGAGATTAACCAACATTGAGTGCAAGCATGAGTAGGATATAAATCACCATGAACATAAATATCGCGGAGGCTATGTTGATTTTGTTTCAACTACATGCGTGAACATGTGCCAAGTCAAGCCACTTAAATCATTCAAGGGAGGATACCATCCTATCATACCACATCACAACCATTTTAAAAGCATGTTGGCACGCAAGGTAAACCATTATAAACTCCAAGCTAATTAAGCATGGCATGAGAAACTATAATCTCTAATTGTCATTGCAAACATGTTTCATTCACAATGAGCTGAATCAAGAACGATGAACTAATCATATTAAAAAAATAAGATAGGTCGAGTTCATACCAGTTTTTCCTCATCTCAATCATTTCATCATATATCGTCATTATTGCCTTTCACTTGCACGACCGAACGTTGTGGATAATAATAATAATAGTGCACATGCATTGGACTAAGTTGGAATCTGCAAACATTTATTCAAAGGAGGAGACAAGGTAATATGGGCTCTTTGTTAGATCAACAATAATGCATATGAGAGCCACTCAACATTTTCATCGTGTTCTACTCCTCTCGACCCCCAAAGAAAAGAAAGGAATTTCAAAGAAACACACTGAAATGTTTTTGGAGTTTTTGTTTTTCTGAAGAAAGTAAAACAAGAATGAGAAAAACTATTTACATGGGAAAGCTCCCAACAAGCATAAGAAGGATGAGAAATATTTTTGGGTTTTCTTTTAATACTACTACTAAGTAAACATGGAAAGTAAACTAAACTACAACTAGTTTTTTGGGTTTTTCTTAAGGTTTGTCAAACACACAAGAAGAAAGCGCGGAAAAGAAATAAACTAACATGAATAATACAATGAAAAAGTATGAACACCGATAACTGGAATGAGTGTGTGAACATGAATGTAATGTCGGTGAGAAATACATACTCCCCCAAGCTTACGCTTTTGGCCTAAGTTGGTCTAAGCCCATCGATCAAAGTATCCCTCTCCGGTGTACTGAGGAGGATCCTGGAGGTTCCACTAGTTAGCGAGCTCCTCCGGCTCCCACTGATAAACAGGCTCCTGATACGGGTCAGGTGATGGCTCTGGCTTGTGAACTGGGGATCGCGTCCGCTCCCAGTATGCATAAATGTCCTCTGGAATGATTAGGTACATGCCTGAATGAATATTAAACAACGAAGGTGCATGAAAGGTAATAATCTAACAAGTCTTTTCACTAAATACCAGGTTATAAATGAGTCTCTTTTCCTTATTATAGCAAATAAAATCATGTGATACCATACTGTCATAGTCTAGGTAAATAGTGGGCAGCACCATCTCCTCTTTCTCATCATGCCTAATAGGTATCTCAAAGCGTCTAGCAAGACCGGAAGCATAAATACCTCCAAATATAGGACCCTTAGTACAATTTAAACTCAACTGTATAGCAACCATAGCACCTAAACTGAAAGTTCTATCACGAAGTAAAGCATGGCGCAAAATGGCAAGGTCAGGAGCACTAAGGCCTCCACTATCCCAGCGACCAATCAAACATCTCCCTGCCAATATTGAGTAATAGCGCAAAACAGGAAAAATGTAAACTAGACACTCTCGCTTCTGACAGCTTTCTCCTTTCCCCTATGGTAACTGCATCAATAAAATCTTCCACATCTCTAGGACGTGGTTCCTCGATGCTGCCCTCAAAAGGTAACTTGCAAATCTCACAAAAATCAAATAGCGTCATCTCCTTATACTCATCATATAAGTAAAAATCTACTGTGGGTGGTGATCTCCTAGCATGAAAATGAAAATTTTGCACGAAAGTATTAGTGAGTAGGAGGTACTGATCACACTGGTCATGGAGGAAGTGGGTGATGCCTGCATTCTCAGCCAAAATAATAGAAATCCTCGTGAATTTCGGCCGCTTCCAAGAATGCATCACATGGCCATTCACACGGTCGAACCTCCGCGGTGCGAGGAAGATTGTACTTGGGATTCTCCTTCTCCTCATTTTCTTTTTCCTTCGAACCCTGGCTCGGACAGCCTCTCAACAATCTCCTCATCATTTTCTTCCTCTGAAATTTTCTGAAATTTTTAGTAACTCAAAATAAAAGTGAACCAAACTCAATAAAATTGATGGCAACTACTCCTACAAGTGTCTAGAGGCTATATCATGCATCAAAACTACTTTGGACCATATAATTTTGACATGCAAGCTCAATAACAAGGTCACCACAGCAGCAAAAATTTGCAATAAATAAAGCACTGGAACAAAAACTAATTGGACCATTGGAGGAGTCACATACCGAAGAACAATCCCCCAAAGTAGTTTTGCAAATGGAGATTTGCACAAGGAGATCGAAAATGGCAGCAAAATGAGCAAGAACACGAGTCTGAGCTATGGGATGTTCTTTTCTGGAGGAAGACGAAGTGGATGGGTGATGGAATAAGTGGAGGGAACCTATGTGGGACCCACAAGACAGGGGGCGCGCCTAGGGGGTAGGGCGCGCCCTCCACCCTTGAGCCCACTAGTGAAGCCCCCTGGTGTGTTCTCAGTGCCAGAAATTCTCAAATATTCTATAAAAAGTCATACTAAATTTTCAGGGCATTTGGAGAACTTTTATTTTCAGGATATTTTTATTGCATGGATAATTCAGAAAATAGACAGAAAATACTATTTTTGTTTTCTTTAATCTAAAGAACAGAAAGTAGAAGGTGGGTACATAAAGTTGTGCCTTCTAAATTCATCCATCTCATGCTCACCAACATGAATCCATTAATAAGGTTGATCAAGTCTTATTAAGAAACTTCTTCTGAATGACGTGAAACCGGAGAACTTTCGAATAACACTGGGTTACCTCAACGGGGATATGCATGTCCCCAACAATAAGAATATCATATTCCTTTTTAACAGTAGGAAGATGGTATTCAAAACCTCCAATAGTAATAGTTGAAAATTTTCCAATAGAATTGATACTATGAACTTGAGGTTGTTTCTTCGGAAAGTGTACCGTATGCTCATTACCATTAACATGAAAAGTGACATTGCCTTTGTTGCAATCAATAACAGCCCCAGCAGTATTCAAAAAGGGTCTACCAAGGATGATTGACATACTGTCGTCCTCGGGAATATCAGGAATAACAAAGTCCGTTAAGATAGTAATGTTTGCAACCACAACAGGCACATCCTCGTAAATACCGATGGGTATAGCAGTTGATTTATCAGCCATTTGCAAAGACATTTCAGTAGGTGTCAAATTATTCAATTCAAGTCTACAATACAAAGAGAAAGGCATAACACTAACACCGGCTCCAAGATCACATAAAGCAGTTTTAACATAGTTTCTTTTAATGGAGCATGGTATAGTTGGTACTCCTGGATCTACAAGTTTCTTTGGTATTGCACCCTTAAAAGTATGGGTTAATTAGCAAGCATGGTGGAAATTTCATCTTGAGGTATCTTTCTTTTATTAGTAACAATATCTTTCATATATTTAGCATAAGGAGGCATTTTAAGCATATCAGTCAAACGCATACGCAAAAAGATAGGTCTAATTATTTCAACAAAGCGCTCAACATCCTCATCATCCTTTTTCTTGGATGGCTTAGGAAGAAAGGGCATGGGTTTCTGAACCCATGGTTCTCTTTCTCTACCATGTTTTCTAGCAACAAAGTCTCTCTTATCATAACGTGATTCTTTTATTGTGGGTTATCAAGATCAACAGCAGGTTCAATCTCTACATCATTATCATTACTAGGTTGAGCATCAACATGAACATCATTATTAACATTATCACTAGGTTCATGTTCATCACCAGATTGTGTCTCAGCATCAGAAATAGAAATATCATTGGGATTCTCAGGTGTGTCTATAACAGGTTCACTTGAAGCATGCAAAGTCCTATCAGTTTTCTTTTTTTCTTTTTATTAGAAGGACTAGGTGCATCAGTATTAGTTCTCTAAGAATTTTGCTCAACTCTCTTAGGATGGTCCTCAGGATACAAAGTTCCTGGGTCATTTTACCACCTCTAGTCATAACCCTAACAACATTATCATTGTTCTTACTATTCAACTCATTAAGCAAATCATCCTGAGCTTTAAGTACTTATTCTACTTGAGTTGTAACCATGGAAGCATGTTTACTAATAAGCTTAAGATCATTAACAGTTCTACTCATTTAATCACCCAAGTGGTCAAGCATGTAAGCATTATATTTCAATTGTCTACTAACATAAGCATTGAAGTTTTCTTGTTTCACAATAAAATTATCAAACTCATCCAAGCATTGACTAGCAGACTTACTATGAGGAATATCACCTTAATCAAATCTATGGAGAGAGTTTACCTCTACTACCTGTGTCGGGTTATCAAGACCATGTATTTCTTCAATAGGTGGTAGATTCTTAACATCTTCAGCTTTGATACCTTTTTGTTCCATAGATTTCTTTGCCTCTTGCATATCTTCAGGACTGAGAAATATAATACCCTTTTCTTCAGAGTTGGCTTAGGAGTTGGTTCAGGAAGTGTCCAATCATTATCAATACTCAATATATTATTCAATAACAATTCAGCTTGCTCAACAGTTCATTCCCTAAAAACACAACCAACACAACTATCCAGGTGGTCTCTGGAAGCATCAGTTAGTCCATTATAAAAGATATCAAGTGTTTCATTTTTCTTGAGAAGATGATTAGGCAAAGCATTAAGTAATTGGATAATCCCCCCAAGCTTGTGGGAGACTCTCTTCTTCAATTTGCATAAAGTTAAATATTTCCCGTAAGGCAGCTTGTTTCTTATGAGCAGGAGAATATTTTCCAGAGAAGTAATATATCATATCCTGGGGCCTAGGCACACAACTAGGAGCAAGAAAATTAAACCATAACTTAGCATCACCCTTTAATGAGAAAGGAAACAACTTTAGAATACAGTAATAGTGAATTTTTTTCCTCATGAGGAAATAGGGTGGCTATATCATTCAATTTAGTAAGATGTGCCACAACAGTTTCAGATTCATAACCATAGAAACGATCAGATTCAACCAAACTAATTAACTCAAGATCGATAGAGAATTCATAATCCTTATTAGTAACAAAGATAGGTGAAGTAGCAAACTTAGGATCATATTGCATTCTAGCATTCAAAGATTTTTCTTTCAGCTTAGCCAACAATTTCTTAAGATCCTCTCTATCATTACAAGCAAGAAAGTCTCTAGCAGTTTCCTCATCCATAATACAACCCTCAGGTACAACCAGCAATTCATATCTAGGGGGAGAATCATAATATTCAGTTTTAGTAATATCATCAATTTTAGTAGATTTCATTCTCTCTAACCCTAGCAAGTTGTTCATCAAGAAATTCACCTAGTGGCATAGTATTATCAAGCAGAGAAGTAGTTTCATCATAAGCATCATGCATAGTAGAAGTGGAATCATCAACAACATGCGACATATCAGAATCAATAGCAGGTGTAGGTGTCGCAAGTTTACTCAAAATAGAAGGTGAATCGAGTGCAGAGCTAGATGACAGTTCCTTACCTCCCCTCATAGTTGAGGGAAAAAATCTTGGTTCTTTGATCTTTCAAATTCCTCATAGTGATCAACAAATATAAATCCCAAGTGACTCAGTGAATAGAGCTATGCTCCCCGGCAACAGCGCCAAAAAAGGTCTTGATAACCCGCAAGTATAGGGGATCGCAACAGTTTTCGAGGGTAGAGTATTCAACCCAAATTTATTGATTTGACACAAGGGGAGCCAAAGAATATTCTCAAGTATTAGTAGCTGAGTTGTCAATTCAACCACACCTGAAAGACTTAATATCTGCAGCAAAATATTTAGTAGCAAAGTAGTATGGACGTAACGGTAACAGTGGCAAAAGTAAGAGTAGCAGTTTTGTAGCAATCATGACAGTGGTAACGGAAAGTAACTTAGCGAAGATCAATATGAAACGAACTTGTAGGCAATGGATCAATGATGGATAATTATTGCGGATGGCATTCATCATGCAACAGTTATAACATAGGGTGACACGGAACTAGCTCCAATTCATCAATATAATGTAGGCATGTATCCCGTATATAGTCCTACGTGCTTATGGAAATGAACTTGCATGACATCTTTTGTCCTACCCTCACGGCACGGTGGGGTCCTATTGGAAACTAAGGGATATTAAGACCTCCTTTTAATAGAGAACCGGAACAAAGCATTAGCACTTAGTGAATACATGAACTCCTCAAACTACGGTCATCACCGGGAAGTGTCCCGTCTATTGTCACTCCGGGGTTGCCGGATCATAACAGTTAGTAGGTGACTATAATTTGCAAGATACGATCAAGAACACAAATATATTCATGAAAACATAATAGGTTCAGATATGAAATCATGGCACTCGGGCCCTAGTGACAAGCATTAGGCATAGCAAAGTCATAGCAACATCAATCTTAGAACATAGTGGATACTAGGGATCAAACCCTAACAAAACTAACTCGATTACATGATAAATATCATCCAACCCATCACGGTTCAGCAAGCCTATGATGGAATTACTCACGCACGGCGGTGAGTATCAGGAAATTGGTGATGGAGGAAGGTTGGTGATGATGATGGCGACGATTTCCCCTCTCTGGAGCCCCGAACGGACTCCAGATCTGACCTCCCGATGAAGAACAAGGGGTGACGGCGGCTCCGTATTGTAAAACGCGTTGAATCCTTCTCTCAAATTTTTTTCTCCCCGAACGTGAATATATGGAGTTGGAGTTGAGGTTGGTGGAGCCTTGTGGGACCCACTAGATAGGAGAGTGCGCCCAGGGGGTGGGCACGCCCTCCACCCTTGTGGACAGGTGGTGGGTCCCCTCTGGTTGATTCTTTCGCCAACATTTTTTATTTACTCCAAAAATATTCTCCGTGAAGTTTCAGGTCATTCTGAGAATTTTTATTTCTGCACAAAAATAACTCCACGGCAATTCTGCTGAAAATAGCGTCAGTCTGGGTTAGTTCCATTCAAATCATGCAAATTAGATTCCAAAACAAGGGCAAAAGAGTTTGAAAAAGTAGATACGATGGAGAAGTATCAGCCGGCGCCGGCGCGGATGAAGGACCTCCACGCCCTTGTTCTCTGCCGTCGTGGGCAGATCCCGCCCGCTCGCCTAAGCCACATCTCGCTCACCTAAGGTATAACTTCTTTTGGATTTCATGCTTCATTGTACTCTGCAATCAGGTTTTCTTATATACCACTACTCCCCAGCTCCCCATGTACAGTACCTAACGTTCGTCGGCTGGTCCAACATCACCTATTTTTTTTACTATTATAGAGGAGAGGACACTCCAAAAGTTGTCTTGGTTCATCATTTATGCATCGGTGGATTTATACACGTTTTTTGACAAAAAGTACATGGTGGTCGTGCGGTCATTGTCCATATGTTCCTATTGTTGCTGCTAATCTAAAACTATCACTGGTCAAATGAAGCAATGCCCTTGTAGAGGCATGGATAAATGTTTCTGTCCTGCTTTAGTTTTTTTCGGGTATCCTGCTTTAGTTCCCATCAGGATAATCATGATGCTTCTAGTTTTTGGTGTACGTTTCATTAATTCTTATTGACAATTAAGATGCCACTTTTAATCTTGTTCCATTGCTAAAACAAAGAAACGACACTACTCCTTCCGTCTCAGTTTATAGGGCGTGCATGTAGTTCTAGGTCATCCATTTGACTAACTAAATATATGAGTTATATGTCACTAAAAGTATATCATTGGATTCTCAAGCGGATGTAGTTTCTAAATATATATTTTTCATCACATATAATACATATATAGCTAGTTAAATTCTCAACCTAGAACAACGTGCATGCCCTGTAAACGGAGACGTAGGAAGTACTTAAATATCTTTTTTTATATTTTTGCAAACAGGGATGCGTATTTCCATGCCCAGGCATGTCTTCCTCAATTTTAGTGGAACTGCACAAAACTGGATGGCCATTGTTGCTTAGTTCTTCCTCTCTCGAGCATCATTACCGAGAAGAAACAAACCACGGTGAGGATTATCAAAATTCATTGGTGTCTGACCCAAACATGATGCCAAAATTGATGATGCATCACACCACGATGAGCTATCGATGCTCATGGTTGCGTCTCATGGTTGCATCAGTTGGTGAAGCCGATCGATGTTCAATGAAGAATGGATTGCCTTCATCAGTGCTCTTTGCTTGTTACGACAAAGACGATATCCTTCATCAGTTCATCTTGGAGAAGTCGTTTACGTTGGTGCAATTTTATCACACAATTGGATATGAACCAAATGTTTCCTCGAACAAGCATCGACGTTGGTACTAAGAGCAACAACTTTGTATTGATTTCTAAGCCTTCTCACAACTTTGTCTTCAGCTAACCTATAATTTTATTTGTCCATCTTTTAACTAAATATGTGGTCAAACTTTGATTGAAAGCATGGTGTGGACTAAAAACCCGGATGGAGGTAGTACCCCTCTATTTTTATTTACTCTGCATATTAGATTTGACTGAAGTCAAACTTTGTAAAGTTTGACCAAGTTTAGGTCGAACACAACAAACCATAATTATTGAGAGAGGGCAAACTGTACGTACTCTCACGCCTTTTCATAATTGAATTAAAATTCTTTATTTGTACACACTCTCACACCTTTCCGATAATTTGGCACGTGTGTGGTTGTTCACTTAACGGAGGGTAGTGTACCACACATGAAGGGTAGGAAGTGCGACCAAGATGCATGGATCGTTAGTTGATCGTATAGTTTTCTTCACTCATACGTTAAATAAAGAGTTTCATTTCGTACTTACACAATTTAAAACGATTGTTATGGAGAGAAAAAGGAAACCACTCCACTATATTAGTACTATACACGAGTAGTATATAAGCTGGAGCCTCATCGCTTGTTCGCTAGGGTTTGCACTCTTCACACTCTCGCTGCACTACACACACACGCGCGCGCGCTGGAGGCTAAGAGTTGCTTTGCTAGGGTTTGCTCTACTCACATTCTCTCAACCTCTTCACCGGATCTAAACAAGATTGCGTTGCCCTCTGTCTCTCTCTCCCCTTCAAAGCTGGTGAAGGAGCCGTCCGGGTCCCGTTGCACCGGGAAGGGGAGGAGGTGCAACGTTCACTCTGTCACCTTTGGCGAGGGAGGCAATCCACTGCAGGTTGTGCTGTTCTCTTTCACCCAATGCTTGTGCGGGAGGGCCTCCGACCCCTTCTTCCTCGCTGTCGTATGTAGTGTGGGTAGATCCAGCCTCCTGTCGCACACCTAGCCACATCCCGACAACCCTAAGGTATAACTTTCTTTGAAAATGTCATTGCTCTAGCTGCATGCAGATCTTTTTCGATTCTGTAGTCGAATCTAGGTCTTGGTTCAAAGAGGAAAGAAGGGGGTGGGTGGAGCATGAATCTAGGATGTGGTTCAATGAGGAAAGGGGGAGGGAAAGTAGTATAGACTAGCTATCCAACTGCTTTGTTGGACGAAAAGGGAAAAGGGGGTAACCCAGTACACACATTCTCAAGGAACTGATCTCTTTGTTGAAAAGGAAAGAAACTGGGGGGTCAGGTAGTTTGTGCAGGACTAGATTTGCTTCCCTCACATAGGAAAAAAGGTTCAAAGAGAACAAATATGGGACCAATGCAGATATGCTGGTTGGCAACATACTCCGCATCACCCACTTATATGCGTGTACGCACATGATGCTGGTATGTCCCTTGTCCCATACAACTATTTTGTTGTTGTTAATCTAAGATTGCCGCTGGAAAATTAAAGCAATGCCACTGTTAAAAGTAAATTACATTTTTAACGACTGTTATTTTAAGAGATTGTCTCTGTTAATATGGATCAACGCAACCATTTTAGAAATGCTACTGTCCTACTTTCTTTCCATCAAGATAAGGTAGATGCTTCTTTTTGTGGCCATATGATTCATCCTCCTTAATTAGCCAGTAATTGTTTCTTTTTTACCTTTGAAAACAGGGATATCTATTCAACTCATTGTTGTTGTGACCTTTTGCTTCATTACACAAAACTCTTATGTTTTAAGAGTGTTTTGTGCAGTTCAACTTAAATGTCACACCGACAACTTTGCTTGTTTTAGTTGAACTACACAAAACGAGATTGGATTTCCTATTCGTGTTGGCAGATTCATATTTGATCTTGTCTGCCTCATGAAAGGTCCGTATCGGCCTTCATCCACATGATTGTGCAGTGTGCTTTGAGATGTTGTGCTACTTGTAGTGGTATTGTTTTAAATAAATGTTGGATTGAAGCTATTGTATTGTTGTCTTTTCCCATTAAGTGAACAAAATGGGACCAACCCAGACATGATGCTTGTTGCTTTGTTACAACAAACTTTGCATCACCCCCTTTATAAGTAGATGGAAGCACATGGTGCTGTTGTGCCCACTCTCCCCTAGAACTGTTTATGTTTTTTGTTAATCTAATGCCACTGGTAAAATTAAGCAATGCCACTCTTAGAATTAACTACTGAATCTTAGTTCAAAACCGCAACACTTGCCACAGATCGGTGGGAGTACCATTTCTGTTAGGGATCGGCGGGAGTACATGTTTAAGAAATGTATTGTTGAGATAATGTCTCTATTATTATATATCAGTTACAGTGTTTTACAAATGGTACTATCCTGCTTTGTAGGTCTTTCTACATGTTTAACCAAGGTATTGCTAAGATAATGTCTCTGCTAATATGAATTACTTGCACTGTTTTAGGAATGGTACTTTTCTGCTTTGTCGTTCTTTATACATGTTGAAACAAGGTATTGTTAAGATAATGTCTCAGTTAATGTGAATGAATCACACTGTTTGAGAATTGCTACTGCCCTGCTGTGTTTCCCATTAAGATAAGGTAGATGTTTTTTTCTTCTCGGAGTGTAAGTCATCAACCGTTATTTCCCAGTAATTGTTTCCTTCATACCTATTAGTGCATATAGGTCAAAACTTCTACTTGGTTCTATTTTGACTTTGTTTTTAGTTGAACTGCATGAAAGGAGCCAATGTTTTTAAGGCAAAATGTTGCATTATTGGTCCCAGTTGGACTTTCCACTTTGTAGAAAGAAGCAGTCACTATTTGCGCTACATTATAGAAGGAATGATCGAGAAGCTTTAGAGTATTAGTAGGGACTGGTGACATGACTAGTTTGCAGACCAAGGAAAACTCAAGTCGACAACACGTGGTGACATGACTATTCTGCAGACCAAGGAAAACTCAACTCAATATTGTTGGAAATATGCCCTAGAGGCAATAATAAAATGGTTATTATTATATTTCCTTGTTCATGATAATTGTCTATTGTTCATGCTATAATTGTGTTATCCGGAAATCATAATACATGTGTGAATACATAGACCACAACATGTCCCTAGTGAGCCTCTAGTTGACTAGCTCATTGATCAACAAATAGTCATGTTTTCCTGACTATGGACATTAGATGTCATTGATAATGGGATCACATCATTAGGAGAATGATGTGATGGACAAGACCCAATCTTAAGCATAGCACAAGATCGTGTAGTTCGTTTGCTAGAGCTTTTCTAATGTCAAGTATCCTTTCCTTAGACCATGAGATTGTGCGACTCCCGGATACTGTAGGAATACTTTGGGTGTGCCAAACGTCACAACGTAACTGTGTGACTATAAAGGTGCACTACGGGTATCTCCAAAAGTGTCTGTTAGGTTGGCATGAATCGAGACTGGGATTTGTCACTCCGCATGACAGAGATGTATCTCTAGGCCCACTCAGTAAGACATCATCGTAATGAGCTCAATGTGACTAAGGTTTGGTCACGGGATGATGTGTTACGGAATGAGTAAAGTGACTTGCCGGTAACGAGATTGAACGAGGTATTGGGATACCGACGATCGAATCTCGGGCAAGTAACATACCGATTGACAAAGGGAATTGAATACGGGATTGATTGAATCCTCGACATCATGGTTCATCCGATGAGATCATCGTGGAACATGTGGGAGCCAACATGGGTATCCAGATCCCGCTGTTGGTTATTGGCCGGAGAGTTGTCTCGGTCATGTCTGCATGGTTCCCGAACCCGTAGGGTCTACAAACTTAAGGTTCGGTGATGCTAGGGTTGTAGAGATATTAGTATGCGGTAACCCGAAAGTTGTTCGGAGTCTCGGATGAGATCCCGGATGTCACGAGGAGTTCCGGAATGGTCCGGAGGTAAAGATTTGTATATAGGAAGTCTAGTTTCGGCCACCGGGAAAGTTTCGGGGGTCACCGGTATTGTACCGGGACCACCGGAAGGGTCCCGGGGGTCCACCTATCCCAAAGGGCCCCATGGGCTGAAGTGGGAAGGGAACCAGCCCCTGGTGGGCTGGTGCGCCCCCCCATGGGCCTCCTCCTGCGCCTAGGGTTGGAAACCTTGGGGGTGGCGGGCGCCCCACCAAACTTGGGGGGCAAGTCCCCCCTTAGGCCGCCGCCCCTCCCTAGATGGGATCTACAAGGGGGCCGGCGCCCCCCTGGCCCCTATATATAGTGGAGGGGAGGGAGGGCAGCCGGACCCAAGTCCCTGGCGCCTCCCTCCCTCCTGTGACACCTCTTCCTCCCCGCTTGCGCTTGGCGAAGCCCTGCCGGGATCCCGCTACTTCCACCACCACGCCGTCGTGCTGCTGGATCTCCATCAACCTCTCCTTCCCTTGCTGGATCAAGAAGGAGGAGACATCTATCCCAACTGTATGTGTGTTGAACGCGGAGGTGCCGTCCGTTCGACGCTCGGTCATCGGTGATTTGGATCACGACGAGTACGACTCCATCAACCCCGTTCTGTTGAACGCTTCCGCTTGCGATCTACAAGGGTATGTAGATGCACTCCCCTCTCCCTCATTGCTAGATGACTCCATAGATTGATCTTGGTGATGCGTAGAAAATTTTAAAATTCTGCTACGCTCCCCAATAGTGGTATCAGAGCTAGGTCTATGCGTAGTTTTTATGCATGAGTAGAACACAAGTTGTTGTCGGTGTTGATTTTGTCAATTTACTTGCCGTTACTAGTCTTATCTTGATTCGGCAGCATCGTGGGATGAAGCAGCCCGG
Organism: Triticum dicoccoides; assembly: GCF_002162155.2. Taxonomy (NCBI): domain Eukaryota; kingdom Viridiplantae; phylum Streptophyta; class Magnoliopsida; order Poales; family Poaceae; genus Triticum; species Triticum dicoccoides. The sequence goes on from NC_041390.1 coordinate 430,461,871, forward strand.
ACCGACCTTACACATATGCTTACGTGAGACTGGTTCCACCGACTGACATGCACTAGTTACATAAGGTGGCTAGCGGGTGTCTGTCTCTCCCACTTTAGTCGGATCGGATTCGATGAAAAGGGTCCTTATGAAGGGTAAATAGAAATTGGCATATCACATTGTGGTTTTGGCGTAGGTAAGAAACATTCTTGCTAGAAACCTATAGCAGCCACGTAAAACTTGCAACAACAATTAGAGGACGTCTAACTTGTTTTTGCAGCATATGTCGTGTGATGTGATATGGCCAAAAGGATGTGATGAATGATATATGTGATGTATGAGATTGATCATGTTCTTGTAATAGGAATCACGACTTGCATGTCGATGAGTATGACAACCGGCAGGAGCCATAGGAGTTGTCTTAATTTATTTATGACCTGCGTGTCAACATAAACATCATGTAATTACTTTACTTTATCGCTAACCATTAGCCATAGTAGTAGAAGTAATAGTTGACGAGACAACTTCATGAAGACACGATGATGGAGATCATGGTGTCATGCCGGCGACGACGATGATCATGGCGCCCCAAAGATGGAGATCAAAAGGAGCAAAATGATATTGGCCATATCATGTCACTATTTGATTGCATGTGATGTTTATCATGTTTTACATCTTATTTGCTTAGAACGACGGTAGCATAAATAAGATGATCCCTCGCAATAATTTCAAGAAAGTGTTCCCCCCTAACTGTGCATCGTTGCTAAGGTCCGTTGTTCCGAAGCACCACGTGATGATCGGGTGTGATAGGTTCTAACGTTCGCATACAACGGGTGTAAGCCAGATTTACACACGCAATACACTTAGGTTGACTTGACGAGCCTAGCATGTACAGTCATGGCCTCGGAACATGGAAGACCGAAAGGTCGAACATGAGTCGTATAGAAGATACGATCAACATGAAAATGTTCACCGATAATGACTAGTCCGTCTCACGTGATGATCGGACACGGCCTAGTTGACTCAGATCATGTATCACTTAGATGACTAGAGGGATGTCTATCTGAGTGGGAGTTCATTAAATAATTTGATTAGATGAACTTAATTATCGTGAACATAGTCTAAAATCTTTACAATATGTCTTGTAGATCAAATGGCCCATGCTAATGTTGCCCTCAACTTCAACGCGTTCCTAGAGAAAACCAAGCTCAAAGACGATGGCAGCAACTACACGGACTGGGTCCATAACATGAGGATTATCCTCATAGCTGCCAGGAAAGCATATGTCCTTGATGCACCGCTAGGTGAAGCACCTGTTTCCCTGCAGAACAAGACGTTATGAACGCTTGGGAGACGCGTAGTGATGATTACTCCCTGGTTCAGTGCGGCATGCTTTACAGCTTAGAACCGGGGCTCCAAAAGTGTTTTGAGCAACACGGAGCATATGAGATGTTCCAAGAGCTGAAAATGGTTTTCCAAGCTCATGCCCGGGTCGAGAGATATGAAGTCTCCGACAAGTTCTACAGTTGTAAGATGGAGGAGAACAGTTCTATCAACGAGCACATACTCAAAATGTCTGGGTTGCACAACCGCTTGTCTCAGTTGGGAGTTAATCTCCCGGATGATGCGGTCGTTGACAGAATCCTTCAGTCGCTCCCACCTAGCTACAAGAGCTTTGTGATGAACTTCAATATGCAGGGGATGGAAAAGACCATTCCCGAGGTATATTCAATGCTGAAATCAGCGGAGGTGGAAATCAAAGAGGAACATCAAGTGTTGATGGTGAGTAAAACCACTAAGTTCAAGAAAGGCAAGGGTAAAAAGAACTTCAAGAAGGACGACAAGGGAGTTGCCGCGCCCGGTAAGCAAGCTGCCGGGAAGAAGTCAAAGAATGGATCCAAGCCTGAGACTGAGTGCTTTTATTGCAAGGGAAACGGTCACTAGAAGCGAAACTGCCCCAAGTAGTTAGCGGAAAAGAAGGCCGGCAATACCAAAGGTATATGTGATATACATGTTATTGATGTGTACCTAACCAGCACTCGTAGTAGCTCCTGGGTATTTGATACCGGTGCAGTTGCTCATATTTGTAACTCAAAACAGGAACTACGGAATAAACGGAGACTGGCGAAGGACGAGGTGACGATGCGCGTCGGGAATGGTTCCAAGGTCGATATGATCGCCGTCGGCACGCTACCTCTGCATTTACCTACGAGATTAGTTTTAAACCTCAATAATTGTTATTTAGTACCAACTTTGAGCATGAACATTGTATCTGGATCTCGTTTAATGTGAGATGGCTGCTCATTTAAATCTGAGAATAATGGTTGTTCTATTTATATGAGAGACATGTTTTATGGTCATGCCCCACTGGTCAATGGTTTATTCTTATTTAATCTCGAACATGATGTTACACATATTCATAGTGTGAATGCCAAAAGATGTAAGGTTGATAATGATAGTCCCACATACTTGTGGCACTGCCGCCTTGGTCACATTGGTGTCAAACGCACGAAGAAACTCCATGCAGATGGACTTTTGGAGTCTCTTGATTATGAATCATTTGACAGGTGCGAACCATGCCTCATGGGCAAAATGACCAAGACTCTGTTCTCCGGAACAATGGAGCGAGCAACCAACTTATTGGAAATCATACATATTGATGTGTGCGGTCCAATGAGCGTTGAGGCTCGCGGTGGCTATCGTTATGTCCTCACCCTCACTAATGACTTAAGTAGATATGGGTATGTCTACTTAATGAAACACAAGTCTGAGACCTTTGAAAAGTTCAAGGAATTTCAGAGTGAGGTTGAGAATCAACGTGACAGGAAAATCAAGTTCTTACAATCAGATCATGGGGGAGAATATTTGAGTCATGAATTTGGCACGCACTTAAGGAAATGTGGAATAGTTTCACAACTCACGCCGCCTGGAACACCACAACGTAATGGTGTGTCCGAACGTCGTAATCGCACCCTATTGGATATGGTATGATCTATGATGTCTCTTACCGATCTACCGCTATCATTTTGGGGTTATGCTATAGAGACTGCCGCATTCACTTTAAATAGGGCTCTGTCGAAATCCGTTGAGACGACACCATATGAATTGTGGTTTGGCAAGAAACCTAAGCTGTCATTTCTGAAAGTTTGGGGATGCGATGCTTATATCAAGAAACTTCAACCTGAAAAGCTCAAACCCAAATCGGAAAAAATGCGTCTTCATAGGGTACCCTAAAGAAACTATTGGGTATACCTTCTACCTTAGATCCGAAGGCAAGACCTTTGTTGCCAAGAATGGATCCTTTCTAGAGAAAGAGTTTCTCTCGAAAGAAGTAAGTGGGAGGAAAGTAGAACTTGATGAAGTATTGCCTCTTGAACCGGAGAGTGGCGCAACTCAAGAAATTGTTCCTGAGGTGCCTGCACCGACTAGGGAGGAAGTTAATGATGATGATCATGAAACTTCAGATCAAGTTGCTACTAAACTTCGAAGGTCCACAAGGACACGTTCCGCACCAGAGTGGTACGGCAACCCTGTCCTGGAAATCATGTTGTTAGACAATGGTGAACCTTTGAACTATGAAGAAGCGATGGCGGGCCCAGATTCCAACAAATGGCTGGAAGCCATGAAATCCGAGATAGGATCCATGTATGAAAACGAAGTATGGACTTTGACTGACTTTCCCGTTGATCCGCGAGCCATAGAAAATAAATGGATCTTTAAGAAGAAGACAGACGCGGATGGTAATGTGACCATCTATAAGGCTCGGCTTGTTGCTACGGGTTATCGACAAGTTCAAGGGGTTGACTACAATGAGACTTTCTCATCCTTAGCGAAGCTGAAGTCCATCCGAATCATGTTAGCAATTGCCGCATTCTATGATTATGAGATATGGCAAATGGACGTCAAAACGGCATTCCTTAATGGTTTCCTTAAGGAAGAATTGTACATGATGCAGCCGAAAGGTTTTGTCGATCCTAAGAATGCTGACAAGGTGTGCAATCTCCAACGCTCAATCTATGGGCTGGTGCAAGCATCTCGGAGTTGGAACATTCGATTTGATGAGATGATCAAAGTGTTTGGGTTTACGCAGACTTATGGAGAAGCCTGTGTTTACAAGAAAGTGAGTGGGAGCTCTGTAGCATTTCTCATGTTATATGTGGATGACATACTATTGATGGGAAATGATATAGAATTCTTGGAAAGCATAAAGGCCTACTTGAACAAGTGTTTTTCAATGAAGGACCTTGGAGAAGCTGCTTATATATTAGGCATCAAGATCTATAGAGATAGATCGAGACGCCTCATTGGTCTTTCACAAAGTACGTACCTTGAGAAGATATTGAAGAAGTTCAATATGGATCAGTCCAAGAAGGGGTTCTTGCCTGTATTGCAAGGTATGAGATTGAGCACGGCTCAATGCCCGACCACGACAGAAGATAGAGAAAAGATGAGTGTCGTCCCCTATCCCTCAGCCATAGGGTCTATCATGTATGCCATGTTGTGTACCAGACTTGATGTAAACCTTGCCGTAAGTTTGTTAGGAAGGTACCAAAGTAATCCCGGCATGGAACACTGGACAGCGGTCAAGAATATCCTGAAGTCCCTGAAAAGGACTAAGGATATGTTTCTCGTCTATGGAGGTGACGAAGAGCTCGTCGTAAAGGGTTACATCGATGCTAGCTTCGACATAGATCTGGATGACTCTATGTCACAAACCGGATACATGTATATTTTGAATGGTGGGGCACTCAGCTGGTGCAGTTGCAAGCAAAGCGTCGTGGCGGGATCTACATGTGAAGCGGAGTACATGGCAGCCTCGAAGGCAGCACAAGAAGCAATCTGGGTGAAGGAGTTCATTACCGACGTAGGAGTTATTCCCAATGCGTCGGGCCCGATGACTCTCTTCTGTGACAACACTGGAGCTATTGCCCTTGCCAAGGAGCCCAGGTTTCAAAGGAAGACCAGGCATATCAAGCGTTGCTTCAACTCCATTCGTAAAATTGTTCAAAATGGAGACATAGATATTTGTAAAGTGCATACGGACCTGAATGTCGCAGATCCGTTGACTAAACCTCTTCCTCGAGCAAAACATGATCAACACCAGAACTCAATGGGTGTTCGATTCATCACAATGTAACTAGATTATTGACTCTAGTGCAACTGGGAGACTGTTGGAAATATGCCCTAGAGGCAATAATAAAATGGTTATTATTATATTTCCTTGTTCATGATAATTGTCTATTGTTCATGCTATAATTGTGTTATCCGGAAACCGTAATACATGTGTGAATACATAGACCACAACATGTCCCAAGTGAGCCTCTAGTTGACTAGCTCGTTGATCAATAGATAGTCATGTTTTCCTGACTATGGACATTAGGTGCCATTGATAACGGGATCACATCATTAGGAGAATGATGTGATGGACAAGACCCAATCTTAAGCATAGCAAAAGATCGTGTAGTTCGTTTGCTAGAGCTTTTCTAATGTCAAGTATCCATTCCTTAGACCATGAGATTGTGCGACTCCCGGATACTGTAGGAATACTTTGGGTGTGCCAAACGTCACAACGTAACTGTGTGACTATACAGGTGCACTACGGGTATCTCCGAAAGTGTTTGTTGGGTTGGCACGAATCGAGACTGGGATTTGTCACTCCGCATGACGAAGATGTATCTCTGGGCCCACTTCGTAAGACATCATCGTAATGATCTCAATGTGACTAAGGGTTGGTCACGGGATGAGTGTTACGGAACAAGTAAAGTGACTTGCCGATAATGAGATTGAACGAGGTATTGGGATACCGATGATCGAATCTTGGGCAAGTAACGTACCAATTGACAAAGGGAATTGAATACGGCATTGATTGAATCCTCGACATCGTGGGTCATCCGATGAGATCATCGTGGAACATGTGGGAGCCAACATGGGTATCCAGATCCAACTATTGGTTATTGGCCAGAGAGTTGTCTCGGTCATGTCTGCATGGTTCCCGAACCCGTAGGGTCTACACACTTAAGGTTCGGTGACGCTAGGGTTGTAGAGATATTAGTATGCGGTAACCCGAAAGTTGTTCGGAGTCCCAGATGAGATCTCGGACGTCATGAGGAGTTCCGGAATGGTCCGGAGGTAAAGATTTGTATATAGGAAGTCCAGTTTTGGTCACCAGGAAAGTTTCGGGGGTCAACGGTATTGTACCGGGACCACCGGAAGGGTCCCGGGGGTCCACCGGGTGGGGCCACCTATCTCGGAGGGCCCCATGGGCTGAAGTGGGAAGGGAACCAGCCCCTGGTGGGCTGGTGCGCCCCCCAATGGGCCTCCTCCTGCGCCTAGGGTTGGAAACCCTGGGGGTGGGGGGCGCCCCACCAAACTTGGGGGGCAAGTCCCCCTTAGGCCGCCGCCCCTCCCTAGATGGGATCTACAAGGGGACCGGCGCCCCCTGGCCCCTATATATAGTGGAGGGGAGGGAGGGCAGCCGGACCCATGTCCCTGGCGCCTCCCTCCCTCTCGTGACACCTCTTCCTCCCCGCTTGCGCTTGGCGAAGCCCTACCGGGATCCCGCTACTTCCACCACCACGCCGTCGTGCTACTGGATCTCCATCAACCTCTACTTCCCTTGCTGGATCAAGAAGGAGGAGACGTCTCTCCCAACCGTACGTGTGTTGAACGCGGAGGTGCCATCCGTTCGGCACTCGGTCATCGGTGATTTCGATCACGACGAGTACGACTCCATCAACCCCGTTCTCTTGAACGCTTCCGCTCGCGATCTACAAGGGTATGTGGATGCACTCCCCTCTCCCTCGTTGCTAGATGACTCCATAGATTGATCTTGGTGACGCGTAGAAAATTTTAAATTTTTTCTACGTTCCCCATCAAACATCACGTGGAGTGCAAAATTCACTCCACAAGGCAAGGTATGACCAAGTCAGTTGCCGATGCAGCTGTAACAAATGAGGTCGGTATCGGCCTTCATCCACATGATCATGCTTTGTTATGTTCTGATTATATTGTTGTATTGCTTTGAATAAACATTAAATTGAAGCTATTGTATTGCTGTCTTTTCTTGTTAAGATAATGAAGATGATTATAGTTGTGAGAGTATGTTTAATCAAATAGTACCACTATTATATTCATCACACTTTTTTTGTATTTATGCAGACAGGGATGCTCAGCTTGATTTCAGTAGAACTGCACGAAATGTTCAGATGGTTCGTGTCCTCCATAATACTTCATCTTGCACAATACATCGAATGGTTCTCTGATCATTTGTCGTCACCTTAAGCCACCAGACTATGTACTTGAATGGAGCTGGCAATGTCTTCAAGGCCTTGCAACAAATAAATATGAAATCCACCATGCTACGCAAGACATTGTTTGATTTCAGTGGAACTGCACAAAAAGATACGCTGGTTAATCTGGCTCCATCACTGGTATGCGTCGCTGCTATACAAATGGTTTTAACCCCTTTCCGCAATGGCATTTGGAACCATCACCAAGTGAGTGTGGGCGATAGGGGGGTCCTTCCCACACGACCCAAAAATCATCGGGGATAGGCCCTCCTGGCACACTAGATGGGGCAAAATGAGCTCGTGTGCGATCGGGCGAGGCATCGAAACCCAATCGTTTCTATTCGTATGTACATCCCACATGGTGAATCCCAGAAAAACATTTCTGTTCGTATGTATATCACACACAGTCAACCCAAAGAATACATTTCCGTTCCTATGTACATCCCACACAGTCAATCCAGGGAACATGTTTTCGTTCTTACGTACATCCACTACTACAGGATGCTGCTAATGCGGCACTACGATCACAGACCCTTCGAGAAACTGTTTGTGATGCCATAATCGCAAATGGTGCTGTGTGAAAACCATCAAAAAGGTGAAAATGTTTGCGATGGAGGATGCATCAAACACATTTCAGATTTTAGTTGCGTGTGCGATCCAGTGCATGAAGTTTAGTCCAATGAACTATTTGCAATGAGGCGGAACAAAAGAAACAGGCAGCCTAATGAAGGCGTGTGCGATATAGAGCATACGATTCATTCGGATGAACTGTTTGTGATTAGGCAACACAAAAGAAACGGGCAGCCAGATGAAGGTGTGTGCGATATACATCATATGGTTCACTCGGATGAACTATTTGTGATTAGGCAACACAAAAGAAACGGTCAGCCTGATCAAGGTGTGTGTGATTGAGGGCATACGATTCAGAAGGATTAACTGTTTGCAATTAGGCAACATAACAGAAATGGGTAAGCCAGATCAAAGTGTCCGCAATTGATAGCATACACTTCACATGGATGAACTGTCTGCGATTAGCCAAAACAAACTAAAACAGTTAGATAGATCAACATGTGTGCGCTAGATGGGCACACCCATTCTAATTAAAAGACATGTGCTGACATTGCCTATTGCGGTGCACCCTATGGTGCAAACGCCACGTACGGGTTCGAGAAGGCGTACGTGCCCACGTTACGCCTTCCGGGAATAGTGCCACACTTATAAACATCAGTAAATTTTGAGCATGTGTCCCGTCACATTCCAAATTGCAAACCTGTTCACACCGATCAAAACCTAATCGGTTTCCCACTTAGGAGCGTATTACTACGCGGCTATAAATACTACTACTCCAAGATGACTGCACATTCCTCCTCAACTCCTCATTCACAAAAAGTCAAAAACAAACAAGTCATTCATCATCGTTCCCTTGCGTCCGCCATGGCCAGCGTGAGTTCTGGGTTGAGAGATTGCGACCAGGGAGAGGTGATCCTGGAAGCGGGAGCACGAGAGATGTCCCGCCTCGCCGCGACAGCAGCCAACATGTCCCGCCGCATGGCCGTAGCAGCAGAGAGGTCCCGCCGTGTCGCTAAAGCAGCACGAAGGACCCGCCGCCCCGTCGATGCAGCAGACTAGTCCGGCTGCACCGCGGAAGCAGAAGAGATGTCATGCCGCTCCGTGAATGCAGCAGAGATGTCCTCCCTTGCTGCGGCGGCCTGTGAAAATGCCTCGCGGGTAGGCGAGGACTCTTACAGGCGCATGCGTGCCCTCGTCCATAGGCAGATGGATCAGATCTCCAGGTGGGTGGGGTTGTAGGTTGACCTGCAAGCCTTGTTTGAACAGCCTACCGACATCATCCGGCAACTAAATGAGAGCAATGCGAAGCTCTGGGCCGAGCGTGACCTACTGAGGGCGAAGATCATCGGAAGTGCGGAGCAGCAGGAGTAGACCACTGCCTTGTTGAAGAGGACTGGCGTCATCGTTGAGAAACTTATGGACGAGAATAACAAGCAGCGCATTGAGCGCAGAAGGCTGGTAGAGGAATCCGTGGATGCTCTCAAGCAGCATCTTGAGGACAAGAAAGAGCACGTTGCCGCTCGGCGCGGAGACTAGATCCCGCGGCCTGCAGCAACGCATCAAGAAAGTAGAGATCAACGAGCCAGATCGTTGTCTTCCTTCTTCTTTTGCCCTTGTATTTCGGGCGTTGCCGCATGTGGGTTTTTTAATTATGTTTCTAAATATGTAAGACAATTATTATCCACTGTCATCGTCCTTTAATTCATCATGCTTGCTATAAGTCGCAGTCGATGCTATATAGGACCGTCGGATCTTACATCAAGATCCGTGCAAAACTTTCTTTTCAGATTTTCATTTTTCTCTCTTAAATCTCAGTCCAGTGAGACATATAGCCACGTCGTAGAACAGGTGCTCGGGCGCCATTAATGGAGACGTTGGGAGGGAGGTGCACGGAGGGTAGCAGTCAAAGGGCTCTCCTCCTGATGAGCACGCGCAGGGGTCTGATCACACGCCTCCCGTACTCAAATAGCTACCTCGCACGGCACCTCCTAGCCAATAAAAAAGGGGACGCGTGGCCGCACATAATTGGTAAGTCGAACACCCACAGTTTCAATAATACTTGTGTTTCCGATTTGTACCATGACAGCACTTGTTCCAAAATGACTTTGTTAATTGTTAATGTGTGGGCGTTTGCAAATCGGACAGAAAAATTACCACAAAATGTTGGTGCCATGTCATGAGACCATGCCAAGTCTCATGATTTTCACGCGTGTTTTGGAATTACATGAATTAAAAAACTAAGTTTCTCAATCTTTCCGGCCGAGCAACGACGCCCAGATGTTTGAATTTCACTCCCATCTCTTGCATGCGACCTAAAAATTCACACAAGGACACACATGTGATTTATTAAACAACTTTGGTGCACTGGAGCATGTGCATGTAGTTCAAATTTGAATTATGCACATTAAATGCCCAGAAACTCAATTAATGTATAAAAAAGGCCAAACGAACCCGGAATAATTCCAAAATTTAGCACGGTACTACTATTTGGTCTAATCTGGCTATGTAAAAAATAAGGCAGGAGAAGGCAGTGTATGTATGTCGTTTCGCACACGGAGGTGACACGTTCCCTCTCGAAACCACGAGCCTTCTTGAGGGAAGCTCCAGTTTGCAAGAAGCTTCCACCAAAGCTTGTCCCAATTCGGCCAAAAATATTACTGCAGCATGTTGGTGCCATGTCATGACACCATGCCAAGTTTCATGATTTTCAGGCGTGTTTTGGAATTACAGGAATTAAAAAACCGAGTTTCTCAATATTTTCGGCCGAGCCACGACGCCCAGATGTTTGAATTTCGCTCCCATCTCTTGCATGGGACCTAGAAATTCACCCAAGGACACAAATGTGATTTTTCAAACAACTTTGGTGCAGTGGAGCATGTGCTTGTAGTTCAAATTTGAATTATGCACATTAAATGCCCAGAAACTCAATTAATGTATAAAAGGTGAAACGAGCCCAGAATAATTCCAAAATTTAACACGGTACTTCTATTTGGTATAATCTATATGTGTAAAAAATAAGGCGGGAGAAGGCAGTGTACGTATGTCGTTTCACACACGGAGGTGACACGTTCCCTCTCGGAACCACGAGCCTTCTTGAGGGAAGCTCTGGTTTGCAAGAAGCTTACACTAAAGCTTGTCCCAATTCGGCCAAAAATATTACCGCAGCATCTTGGTGCCACGTCATGACACCATGCCAAGTTTCATGATTTTGAGGCGTGTTTTGGAATTACAAGAATTAAAAAACCAAGTTTCTCAATCTTTTCGGTCGAGCCACGACGCCCAGATGTTTGAATTTCACTCCCATCTCTTGCATGGGACCTAGAAATTCACCCAAGGACACACATGTGATTTTCAAACAACTTTGGTGCACTCGAGCATATGCTTGTAGTTCAAATTTGAATTATGCACATTAAATGCCTAGAAACTCAATTAATGTATAAAAAAGGCGAAATGATCCCGGAATAATTCCAAAATTTAGCACGGTACTTCTATTTGGTCTAAACTGCATGTGTAAAAAAATAAGGCGGGAGAAGGCAGTGTACGTATGTCGTTTCGCACATGGAGGTGACACGTTCCCTCTCGGAACCACGAGCCTTCTTGAGGGAAGCTCCGGTTTGCAAGAAGCTTACACCAAAGCTTGTCCCAATTCGGCCAAAAAAATTACCGCAACATGTTGGTGCCATGTCATGACACCGTGCCAAGTTTCATGATTTTCAGGCGTGTTTTGGAATTACATGAATTAAAAAACCAAGTTTTTCAATCTTTCCGGCCGAGCCACGACGCCCAGATGTTTGAATTTCACTACCATCTCTTGCATGGGACCCAGAAATTCACCCAAGGACACACATGTGATTTTTCAAACAACTTTGGTCCACTTGAGCATGTGCTTGTAGTTCAAATTTGAATTATGCACATTAAATGCCCAGAAACTCAATTAATGTATAAAAAGGCAAAACGAGCCTGGAATAATTCCAAAACTTAGAATGCTACTTCTATTTGGTCTAATCTGGCTGTGCAAAAAAATTAAGGCGGGAGAAGGCAGTGTATGTATGTCATTTCGCACACGGAGGTGACACGTTCCCTCTCGGAACCACGAGCCTTCTTGAGGGAAGCTCCGGTTTGCAAGAAGGTTACACCAAAGCTTGTCCCAATTTGGCCATAAAAATTACCGCAACATGTTCGTGCCATGCCATGAGACCACGCCAAGTTTCATGATTTTCAGGCGTGTTTTGGAATTACATGAATTAAAAAAAACAAGTTTCTCAATCTTTACGGCCGGGCCACGACACCCAGATGTTTGAATTTCGCTCCCATCTCTTGCATGGGACCTAGAAATTCACCCAAGGACACAAATGTGATTTTTCAAACAACTTTGGTGCAGTGGAGCACGTGCATGTAGTTCAAATTTGAATTGTGCACATTAAATGCCTAGAAACTCAATTAATGTATAAAAAAGGCGAAACAAACATGGAATAATTCCTAAATTGAGCACGATACTTCTATTTGGTCTAATCTTCCTATGCAAAAAAATTAAGATGGGAGAAGGTAGTGTACATATGTGGTTTCGCACACAGAGGTGACACGTTCCCTCTCAGAACCAGTAGCCTTCTTGAGGGAAGCTCCGGTTTGCAAGAAGCTTACACCAAAGCTTGTCCCAATTCGGCCAAAAAAATTACCGCAGCATGTTGGTGCCATGTCATGAGACCATGCCAAGTTTCATGATTTTCAGCCGTGTTTTGGATTTACATGAATTAAAAAACCAACTTTCTCAATCTTTCCAGCCGAGCCACGACGCCCAGATGTTTGAATTTTATTCCCATTTCTTGCATGGGACCTATAAATTCACCCAAAGACACACATGTGATTTTTCAGCAAACTTTGGTGCATTGGAGCATGTGCTTGTAGTTCAAATTTGAATTATGCACATTAAATGCCTAGAAACTCAATTAATGCATAAAAATGCCAAACGAACCCGGAATAATTCCAAATTTAAACACGACACTCATGTACTAGTTGCATGTTCACTATACGTAAATGTTCTAGCAATTCAAACACAATCCTTTCCCTCTGTAACACCATTTTGTCTTTCAAAACATAATGATACAATCAGGTATACCACAAACAGTTTACTAGAAAGAATCGTGTGGGATGTGATATGAAATATCTTGGCGCACTGTCTTGTCTGGCTTACGCAGGAAGCTTCGTCATCTACAGTCCCGCGCCGCTGCTTGAACCACACTTGCACGCTAGTTTCTAGTGGCACCGAGCGAATTTTTTTTGCCACCTCGGAAATATCTATCTCCCCACCCCTCCCTCCTACCAAAAGCCACATTTCCACTGTTCCTCCTTGCTTTCCAAGCTCAAGCCTTCACTGCTGCTTACTGGCAGCTCATCCTCCTCATCGGCGACCCTTCTTCTTGCAGCACCGCCTCCTCGCCGGCGACCCTTCTTCTTGCAGCGCCGCCTCCTCGCCGGCGACCCTTCTTCTTGCTGCGCGGCCTCCTTGTCGCCGACCCTTCTTCTTGCTGCGCGGTTTCGTCGATATGGTTAGGTAATCCACACTCCACCCACACCATCCTCCTTCTTTCCCATCCCACATGCCCTGACTGACGAAGCGACACCTTCCACCGAAATCACTGCCCCCCTCCTCTAATTAAGCGCCACCCACACCCATTTTACACGCAGTAGAACATGGAGCTGAGTAGCATGCGGCCGCACGCGCGAACGAGGTCGCTATGGCTGACATGCGTGTCGACCGCCAGACCTTGGAGGAGCACCTCGTCTTCGAGGCCACCGTCGACATCGCCAGGCGGTTGTCTACTTTAAAATATAGTTTGTGATGTTATCTCGAGGCCACCGCCAGTGCCTTCTAATGTTTTGTCCTCTGTAATGTTAATATGCAATATGATGTTTAGTTAACAGTTTGGTCCTCTGAAATGTAATGTTCAGTTAACACTTTGGTCCAACAATTGCTACATTTCGTAGTACTATTCGCAAGCATTCTTTGTTTTGATAACCGTCTTATCTTCTAGTACATGTTTCTATTCTGCAATGTCGTGCTCAGTTAACTATTTTGGTTCCTTTGGTCTGCTGTCCATTTAACTATTTGGTTTAGTTCTGCAATTTGATTTTCATTTGCCGTGGGTACAATTTTGTATTGTTATGCATGTCACACCAATCGAATTTGGCTATACTCAATACATATTCTACTGATAGTATGGCAACTCTCAGTTAACCTGATCAAGATCTTCCTTATGTGTGTTGCAGGGAAACAATGGGAGTGTAGGATCAAAAGTATGTCTAGAGGGGGTGATTAGACTACTTGACCAAATAAAAATCTAGCATTTTCCCAATTTTAGTTCTTGGCAGATTTTAGCAACTTTGCACAAGTCAAGCAATCAACCTACACATGCAATTCTAAGAGTATAGCAGCAGAAAGTAAAAAAATTGCATATGAAGGTAAGGGGAGGAGTTTGAGGGAGCAAACGCAATGTTGACACAGAGATTTTTGGCGTGGTTCTGATAGGTGGTGCTATCGTACATCCACGTTGGTGGAGACTTCAACCCACTAAGAGTAACGATTGCACGACTCCACTGAGGGCTCCACCCACGAAGGGTCCACGAAGAAGCAACCTTGTCTATCCGACCATGGCTGTCGCCCACGAAGGACTTGCCTCACTCAGGTAGATATTCATGAAGTAGGCTATCTCCTTGCCTTCACAAACTCCTTGGTTCAACTCCACAATCTTGACGGAGGCTCCCAAGTGACACCTAGCCAATCTAGGGGACAACACTCTCCAAAAGGTAACAAATGGCATGTTGATGATGAAATCCTTGCTCTTGTGCTTCAAATGATAGTCTCCCCAACACCCAACTCTCTCTCATAGGATTGGATTCAGTGGAAAGACGATTTGAGTGGAAAGCAACTTGGGGAAGGCTAGAGATCAAGATTTATGTGGTAGGAATGGAATATCTTGACCTCAACACAAGTGTAGGTGGTTCTCTCTCAGAAAATGTATGTCGAAAGTATAGGCATGTTCTGATGGCTCTCTCCACGAGTGAAGAGTGGGTGGAGGGGTATATATAGCCTCCACACAAAATCTAACCGTTACACACAATTTACCAAACTTGGTAGGACCGAATCATGAAACTCAGTCGAACCGATTTAGTTCAAAATGTGAACGTTAAGATTTTCGGTGGGACCGACATGTCAACTCGGTGGGACCGATGTCATTAGGGTTAGGGCATAACTTAATCTTGGTGAGACCGATTACACAAACTCAGTGAGACCGATTTTGGTAATAGAATAACCAGAGAGTTGGTCAGGCAAACTCGATGGGACCGATACACTCATCTCAGTTGGACCAAAATGTTACAAAAGGGGAACAGAGAGTTTGCATTGCAATCTCGGTGGGACTGATTGCTCATCTCGTTTTGACCGCAACATTACGAAGGGAAACAGAGAGATTACAATCCCATCTCGGTGAGACTGAGATCCCTATCGGTGAGACCGAAAAAACTAGGGTTTCTGGCAGTGGCTATGTCAAGAGAAGTCGGTGGCGCCGGATAGAATGTTTTGGTAGGGCCGAGTTTGACTTTTGGTTTGGGACATATGTGGATATGAGAAAGTAGTTGAGGGCTTTGGAGCATATCAGTAAGAATTTTGAGCAAGAAACTCATTAAGCAACACCTCACACCCTCTTGATAGTATTGGCTTTTCCTATGGACTCAATGTGATCTTGGATCACTAAAATGAAAAATGTAGAGTCTTGTGCTTTAAGCTTCAGCCAATCTTTTGTCCTTGGCATTTTGAGGGGTCCACTTTTTTAATCCATGCCATGCCAATCATTGAGCTTTCCTGAAATATTTATCTTGACATAGCATTAGCTCAATGAGCTATATGTTGTTAGGAATTACCAAAACCACCCAGGGATAGTTACACTTTCAATCTCCCCCTTTTTGGTAATTGATGACAACATATAGATCAAAGCTTCGACACATAATAATAAGATTGAAAAATATCGTCGCTTTGAGAAGTATGTGATAAGCAAGAGCTCCACCTAAATTTGTGCATTATTTAAAATTTGCTTTTGAATGCAAATGCACAATCGATTAGGATCATGGGTTACTCTTCCATGTCACATACATCTTGGTGGAGCGCTCAAAATGATAGAAATTAAAAGCATGCACTCATCACCAAGCAAGTGAATGATCATATAAGTATTTCACAAGAACATAAAGTATCTCACACAAGCACACAATCAAGAAGTTCAACCTAACAAAAAACAAGAGATAAAAAAGCAACACTCTCTCTCAAAGCCTATGATGTATACATTTTTCTCCCCCTTTGGCAACAAGTTACCAAAAAGTTCAAAAATGCATAGTGCTAAATGTCTCTCATGATTGATCTTTGGGAGGTGGTGTAGAGATGACTCCAAGGACGAAAGCTTCTGTTGATGTAGCTGGAGCTGGTGGAGTGGCTGCTGGAGGTGGCACTGGAGCTGTAGCTGATGCTGTAGCTCTAGTATCTGTGACTGGCACAACAGCAGACCTCTGGCTTTAGGGCACTCTAGCAAAAGCATCTGTAGTTGACTTGCCCTTCTTCTCCTCCACTTCCTCCTAAAGTTGCTCAACTGCTGACTAAATCTCAGTTACTTTGACATCAAGATCATAGAATTTCTGCTCAGTGATCCTCTCCAAGCTCTCCTGGTTTTGAGTCAGGGTGGACAAGCCCTTCTCAATCCTCAAGGTGGATTAGATCAGATATCCAAGCTGATCTTGCTTGGATTTCAAGAACACTTGAGATGCCTCTTCAACAGTTGGCATTCTTGCAGCTTTCTCAGCTTTAGCTTTGGCTTTCTTCTCGTGTGCTACTGATGATGGTTCATTCTCATCCATCACAACTGTGTTGTCTTAAAAGTCAGGGTATATGGCCAGGTGCTCCTTATCCAATAGATATTTTCCTGTGCCCATCTTGGAGTTGATGAGCTCCTGAATTTGTGGGGCATACCCACAACTTCTCTTCTAATCAGCTAATGTCCTTTTGATTGTCTCTACAATCAGACTCATGACTTTGAACTTTTGAGGCCCATCAAACAAATGTAGCAAATTGATAGCATGTCCTATGATCATATTGTGATCACCTGACTTGGGTAGCAATGTGTGCCTTAGGATCCAGTTGATGGTAGGCAGACCAGACAACAAGAAGTGGACAGATCCAAACTTATGAGTCTCTAAAGCATCATCTGGGATCTCTCTGTACATGTGTGCCATAGTGCTGTGGTCTTTCTTCTTCTCAGCATAAACATCCAAATCATCCTCATGTTCTTCTGGGGCATTGATCAACTAAGCCCATTCTTAAACACTGGATTGGTTCCTAGTACCTTCAGACATCCAAACCATCCATCCATCTGGATAGAAGTGGGCTGTGGAGTAAAACTGCATGATGAGCTCATCATTCCACTTGGTGAGCTTCTGGGAAACAAATGTATCAAATCCACATGCCTTGAAGTTGTCATAGACTCCTGTATAGTGATCTTCATTTTCCTTGATGTACTCCCAGTCAACCCATCTCATGTCACACACTATGGGCTTCTTGTCAAGAAGGACAGTCTCATAAAAGTCTTGTTGTTCCTTTGTGTGGAACCTGTAATCCACAACAGTTCTCCTCCTGACAGCATATGGATCAGACTGTCTCCATAATCTCAGTCCTGAATCCTTCCTGATCTTCATATTTTCTGCAATAGGATGTGCATCATTGTGGTCAGGGATCTTGGGCTTGAGCTTCCTTAGCACTTGGGCTTCATCATCTTCTTCATCAACAGTCTCAGGCACTTGGGCCTTATTCTTTTCTGCTGCTGGAATGTTCCTGGTGCTTCTCTTGGGTGCAGACTTTTGAGCTGGAGCTTTGAGAGGAGACTTGGGCTTAGATGGAGAAGCCCCTAATCTGATTGCATCTCCCATAAGCTTCTGAGCTTTGGGTGCTGGTGCAACATCCTCTTCTTCTTCATCATCATCTCTCATCATTGATGGTTTTCCAATAACTCTGGAAATGGTCTTCTTGACCCTTTCTTTCCTCTTCTTGCCTTCACCTCCTTCTTTGGGTTCAAGAGTGAACTCCATTGTTTCTTGAGTGGAGGCTCTGGCTTTTGACATTGGAACTCTTCTTGCTGGAGCCTTTGTCTTCATTCCAGGCTTAGTTGCAGCAGCTGTGCCATACTCCTTTTTCAGCACCTTTTTCCTTCTAGTGGCCTCATCCTCAACAGCCACATAATCCCCATCTTCAGAATCTGAGGTTTTCTTCTTCCTTGTCCTGGTAGCTGCTTTTGGCAAGTTACTAGGTGTGCTCCTGCTGCCCTCATCATAGCTGTTGGAGGGACTAGTGCCCTCACTCAATTGAACCTGCTCTTCAGACTTGTTCTGACTGTCACTTTGATCAGACATCTTCAGGCAAACTGTTAGCAGACCCTGTGAATAGGTTGTAGATTTGGTAGAGTAGATGAGCATCACAAATTACAGAGGTTTTGCAAAACAATTGAGTCAAAAAGCTTAGTTTTAGTTCTCTACAGAAGTGATCTCGGAGCTACCGAATTGACAAACTCGGTGATACTGAAGCAACACTTGGAACCTAAACTAGTGAACTCGGTTGGGCCGAGTCACAGTTTGGTGACACCGAGATTTCTAGGGTTTCACAGAATCTTGAACTCGGTCACACCGATTTGCATGTTTCGATTGGACCGAAAAGCGCATGTGCAATGGCCAAGGCCGAATCGGTGAGACCAATGTCTACATTTCGGTCGGTCCGAGCTGAGTTCTGTGGAGAGCTAACCCTAAAACTTTCAAATCAATCTAGACCTAAGGAAGTTTTAGCTGGATGGATCAATCTCAATCGTGGCAAGAACCATGGCATTGTCCTTGTGCTAGGAATCAGAGTGAAAAGGATAGCACAAGGGGTCGAACACTTACCCTAGAGCGGCGAGTGTTCGCTATGGCGGCAACGGCAGAGCAGATTGCCGTTGACGGCGGTAGAGACCAATGGCGGGAGGTCGCTGGCGGCGAGAGTACGATCCAGAGACCCGAAGAGGCAGAGCAGGTTACGCGCGGGTGAAGGGTTTCGGAAAATTTTCCAAAATTTGACCCGTCAGTATATATATAACCTGACCCTGCCGCTGTGACCGAGCGGAACAACTCGGTGGCACCGAGATGCAAAACTGCAGGCAGTTACTGCAACTCGGTGTGACCGAAAGGTTCTAATCGGTTGCACCAAGATTGAAAACCTAGATCAACTAAGTGATCTCGGTAGGACTGAAAAGGATGAATCGGTCAGACCGAAATGCACAAAGAGGTTTTGGAAGTTTAAGTCTATGATGAATCGGGGACTCCGAGTGCTCCTCACACAGAGTGGTTCGAATCTGACTTGATCCAACTTTGTGATGTAGCATGAATAGAGTTTGAGACGAGGAAAGCATAGATAGCTAGAGGGAGTTCTTAGGCATTCTTGTCCATCCATTTGGCAAAAGAGAAAGAGACAAACAATCAAAGCAACAAATGGATGTCCTCGAATGAGATAAATATGCATCCAACATGCTCACACAATAAAATGGCAAATGAAATATGTGACAAAGCATGCACAGACACTCTAGCATCTCTCAAACAATTGGCAATGACTAGGTCATCTATATATGAGTATATTGATTTAGGAGTCAAATGAGAACATTTGATCATAGGTCATACTCATTGTTTAAGCACAAGTGGGGTTACCACTTTTACATAAAGCATTGTTGCGCTCACACCATTAGAGTTGCTTTAGCTCAATTTTAGAGTAAAGCTCCCCCTAGATGTGATGTCCCCCCTAAGAGGGATGAACTAACCTTGGGTTTTGTCGATGATGACTTCACGTAGGTAATGAAGATGTGGATGCTCAATGTTGATGTAGATCATTTGGAGCAATCCTTTGGAGTGAGTTGCACTTTCAATACCTACATGGGTTAGTCCCACAAGGAACAAGAAAGGATATTGTAGGATCTAGAAGTAGATGTGTCTAGAGGGGGGGATTAGACACTTAGTGCTAAAGTTGCAATTTTTAAGCTTTTTCGGTTTAAGTGGAGTTTAGGCACAATTTCAACACACACAATACATATCAAGCAAGCATGCAAAGAGTATATGAGCAGCGGAATGTAAAGCATGCAACTTGCAAGAATGTAAAGAGAAGGGTTTGGAGAATTCAAACGCAATTGAAGACACAGATGTTTTTCCCGTGGTTCGGATAGGTGGTGCTATCCTACATCCACGTTGATGGAGACTTCAACCCACGAAGGGTAACGGTTGCGCGAGTCCACACAGGGCTCCACCCAAGGGTAACGGTTGCGCGAGTCCACACAGGGCTCCACCCACGAAGGGTCCATGAAGAAGCAACCACCCACAAAGGGTCCATGAAGAAGCAACCTTGTCTATCCCACCATGGCCATCGCCCACACAGGACTTGCCTCACTAGCGGTAGATCTTCACGAAGTAGGCGATCTCCTTGCCCTTACAAACTCCTTGGTTCAACTCCACAATCTTGTCGGAGGCTCCCAAGTGACACCTAGCCAATCTAGGAGACACCACTCTCCAAGAAGTAACAAATGGTGTGTAGGTAATGAACTCCTTGCTCTTGTGCTTCAAATGATAGTCTCCCCAACACTCAACTCTCTCTCATAGGATTTGGATTTGGTGGAAAGAAGGTTTGAGTGGAAAGCAACTTGGGAAGGCTAGAGATCAAGATTCATATGGTAGGAATGGAATATCTTGGTCTCAACACATGAGTAGGTGCTTCTCTCTCAGAACATATGAGTTGGAATGGTGTGTGCGTTCTGATAGCTCTCTCATCGAATGAGAAGGAGGTGGAGGGGTATATATAGCCTCCACACAAAATCCAACCGTTACACAATTTTCCAATCTCGGTGGGACCGAAGCAATAAACTCGGTTGGACCGAAAATGTAAACCTAGTGACCGTTAGTGATTTCGGTGGGACCGACTGGATCAACTCGGTGGGACCGATGTGCTAGGGTTAGGGTAAATCCAAAACTCGGTTTGACCGATTACTCAAACTCGGTGGGACCGATTTGGGTAATAAGTGAAACTGAGATTTGGTCAAGCAAACTTGGTGGGACCGATTGCATATCTCGGTGGGACCGAGAATATTGCAATGGGTAACAGAGAGTTTGCAAGCCCATCTCGGTGAGACCGAGATCCCATCGATGAGATCAAACTGATTAGGGTTTGGCAGTGGCTTATGACAAGTGAAAATCGGTGGCGCCGAATAGGAAGAATCGGTAGGACCGAGTTTGGCTTAGGGTTTAGGTCATATGTGGATATGGGAAAGTAGTTGAGGGTTTTTGGAGCATATCACTAAGCACATGAAGCAAGAGGCTCATTAAGCAACACCTCATCCCTCCTTGATAGTATTGGCTTTTCCTATGGACTCAATGTGATCTTGGATCACTAAAATGTAAAATGAAGAGTCCTGAGCTTGAAGCTTTAGACAATCCTTTGTCCTTAGCATCTTGAAGGAGTTCCCACAACCTTTAGTCCATGCCACTCCATTGTTGAACTTATCTGAAACATGCTAGATAGAAATGTTAGTCCAACAAGAGATATGTTGTCATCAATTATCAAAACCACCTAGGGAGCACTTGTGCTTTCAATCTCCCCCTTTTTGGTGATTGATGGCAACATACATCAAAGCTTTAGATAAAGATATAAAGAACAGCAAGTAAAGCTTTGGAAGGACATGTAACAAGCATAGGCTCCCCCTACATGTATGCACTCATGTAAATATGAAATATAGAGGCATGTGAGAGCATAACCATGACAGAGTAGGCAATGTGTTACATGTATCTTGGCCATATGCATCAGAGCAAAAGATTATCAAGGAAAATACCTTCATGCTCATGAGTCCTTCTTGCAAACAGTGTGTACATAAGCAAGAACTCCTCATACTCATGATTTTGATGCATATACTTACCTTGTGGTCTTGAGTTGGCTTAGGATGGAATGAACCTGCACAAACAAGGTTAGATAACACAGGTACATCCACTAGCCAGGGCAAACAAAGGAAACCACAAGAATACCAAGACTGGGATGACATGTAGAGAGTGAGTACAAGGTACCACATTGGATTCAATATGTCCCCAAGAATAAGGATATGCAATGAATTTGACTGATTTCTTTCCCTTAGGTGTCTTGCTCCCCCTGAATCTTACATGGGATATTGGGAGAAGATAGGGAACAGAAAATCAGAGCTGAAAGATACAAATGGATAGAACTTAATGCAAATACATGTCTTTCCCCAAAAAGGCACGTGACATCTCTCCTCTTGAACATAAAGCATCTGGGATCCTTGAGTATTCTCTCCCCCTGGAAATCTCTTTCTCCCCCTTAATAACATCTGGGAAATCTCTCTCTCCTTGAGACTTTCTCTCCCCCTTGAGCTTTGATGTGAACTCTTTCTCCCCCTTTGACATCAATTTCCAAGAAGGGCTTTCTGGAATCCGTCGTATAGGTTTGGTCCTTGAGACTCAGCACAAAGCAAAGGATAAAATTGTGATGCTTGTAGAGGACAGTATTCATTGAGTGGAGCTGGATCAGAAGAAATGTAGAACAAGTGGCAAACTGTTTTTCTGATTGCAAAGTCGGTGGCACCGAGTGGCATATTTCGGTGGTACCGAAAAGATTCGGTTGGACTGAAAATTGCAAGTCAGTGAAACCGAGTTTACACAGAGAAAAACACTTGTCACCTCAGCTCACTAGACACGTAGGATCTCATAAAGATTTGCAATGAATTAAATGCAGAAAATGCAGAACAAAAGCAAAGAGAAAAGAGAAGAAACTGAAAGATCTAGATGAAGTTTTTTTTGTTTAAAAAAAAGAGAAAGAAGCTAAACATGCATGAGACAAATGCAATAACACAGAAGAGAACACAAGAGAACTTCATCTAGAGTTGGGCGGTGACATAGTCACCTATGTTAGAGTATATTGACTTAGGAGTCAAGTGAGAACACTTGATCATAGGTCATACTCATTGTTTAAGCTCAAAATGGGGTTACCATTTTTCGTTTAAGAATCTTGATGTATTCACATCTTGTTGAGTTGCTTTGACTCATGTCTTGGAGTAAAGCTTCTCTAAGATGGAATAACATACCTTGGGTGGTGGTGTGGTTCTTGTTCATGTAGTTGAACTTGTGTGGGTGCTCAAGGTTGATGTAGCTCATCAAGAGTTGGGAGCACCACTTGGAGTTTGAGTTCATCTACCTACATGGGTTAGTTCTTGCAAGGAAGAGCACTTGTGTATCCAAAAATGACAATCATGAAGCTCAACATAGAATTTGTCAAAGGATATGTTTGAATGGTTTTGTGCTTCCTTGTCTTTAACCACTATTGTGTAGAGTCTTGGTGATGTAGAGATTGCTCAACATATGAGTGAGTCGCAATCTCATGGAATTAGATTCAACCAAGCACCTACATGGGTTAGACAACATGCAAGGTGCAAATATATCCAAGACATAGGATAGTTATCATAAGAGATATATCATGGATTAGTCATAAGCTCATGTCTTGCATGTATCCAGTGGAGTTTCTACTCCAAGTTTGAAGCATCAATGATGTTCAATTCTCCTCTCAACCTGCAAAACGCTTTCTCATCAAGTGGTTTAGTGAATATATCCGCTAATTGCTTATTAGTGCGAACATGCTTAAGATTGATGTCACCCTTAGCAACATGATCTCGAATGAAATGATGACGAACTTCAATATGCTTAGTTTGAGAATGTTGTACAGGATTATGACCAATTTTGATAGCACTTTCATTGTCACAAAGCAGTGGAACATGTTTCACATAAATCCCGTAATCTTTAAGAGTTTGGGTCATCCAAAGTAATTGAGCACAACATGAACCAGCGACAATGTATTCCGCTTCGGTGGTGGATAAGGATACTGAGTTTTGTTTCTTGGAAGACCAAGACACAAGAGATCTACCAAGAAATTGACAAGTACCCGAAGTGGACTTTCTATCAACCTTGTCTCCGGCATAATCCGAGTCAGAATAGCCAACAAGATCAAAAGAAGACCTCTTAGGATACCAAATGCCAAAATTTGGTGTATGGATTAAATATCTCACTATCCTTTTCACAGCCTTAAGATGACAATCTTTAGGAGCAGCTTGATATCGTGCACACATGCACACACTTAGCATAATATCGGGACGTGAAGCACATAGGTATAACAATGAACCAATCATAGAGCGATAAACCTTTTGATCAACCGGTTCACCATCTTTGGTCAAGTCATTATGTCCACTAGTAGGCATGGGTGTAGACATACCTTTGCATTCTTGCATATTGAACTTCTTGAATAAGTCCTTGGTGTACTTTGTTTGAGAGACAAATGTACCTTCCTTAGTTTGCTTGATTTGCAACCCGAGAAAGAATTTGAGTTCACTCATCATAGACATCTCAAACTTCTCTGACATTAGCTTTCCAAACTTTTCACTAAAGAGAGGGTTAGTTGAACCAAATATGATATCATCAACATAAATTTGGCATACGAATAGTTCTCCATTAACCCTTTTAGTAAAAAGAGTAGAATCAATTTTACCAATTTCAAAACCACTTGTAGTAAGGAACTTGGTCAAGCATTTATACCATGCTCTAGGAGCTTGTTTAAGACCATAAAGAGCTTTGTGAAGTTTGTAAACATGATTTGGTTTCTTAGGATTGATAAAGCCGGGAGGTTGTTTGACATAAACTTCCTCCTCTATTTCACCATTTAGAAAAGCACTCTTAATGTCCATTTGGTACAAGGTGATATTATGGTGATTAGCATAGGCAAGTAAGATGCGAATGGACTCAAGTCTAGCAACGGGAGCATATGTCTCACCATAGTCCATACCTTCGACTTGTGTGTAACCTTGGGTGACGAGACGTGCTTTGTTGCGAACCACTTGTCCATCTTCATCTTGCTTGTTACGAAACACCCATTTGGTACCAATGATGTTATGGTTGTTGTCGGGCTTCTCGACCAATGTCCAAACTTGGTTTCTCTCAAAGTTATGTAGCTCTTCATGCATAGCGTTTATCCAATCTGGATCTTCCAATGCTTCTTCAACCTTCATAGGTTCAATGCTAGAGATGAATGAATAGTTTTCACAAAAGTTAGCTAAACGAGTTTTTGAGCGAGTGATTCTCCCGGTTTGTATATCATTGAGGATTTGCTCGATGGGATGATCTTTGGCAATTCTTGCTCGAACTCGTGAGAGCTTTTGCTTGGGTGTTCGTTGAGCATCTTCTTCATCTTGTTCTTCTTCTTGGCCTTCTTCATTGTTGACGTCGTCGTTCTCTTGTCGTGGTGGAGAAGGAGGTTGTTGATGTTCGTCTTGACGTATTTCCTCGTTTTCTTCATCTTGATGTGTCCCACTTGTGGATGCTTCCGTGTCGATTCTTGGTTCACCTTATCGTGAAGTAGAAGCTTCCACTTGGACGGATGAAGTACTCTCCTTCACCTCCGTTGGACGAATTTTGCCAATGGACAAGTCTTGAATTGCTTCTGAAGGGTCTTTGTCTCCTACATCAATTGTCAATTGCTCTACTTGCGAGCCATTAGATTCATCAAACTTCACATCTACCGTCTCTTCAACCTTTCAGGTGAAATTGTTGTAGACACGGTAAGTGTGAGAGTTTAATCCATAACCAAGTAGAAAACCTTCATGAGATTTAGGAGCAAACTTTGAATGACGATGCTTATCAAGAATGTAGCACTTTGAGCCGAATACTCGAAAGTATCCAACTTGA
This sequence comes from Triticum dicoccoides, assembly GCF_002162155.2. NCBI lineage: Eukaryota > Viridiplantae > Streptophyta > Magnoliopsida > Poales > Poaceae > Triticum > Triticum dicoccoides. The sequence continues at coordinate 430,487,535 of NC_041390.1, forward strand.
GGCTTGTTACCAGTGAGGAGCTCGTATGCCGTCTTGCCGAGTAGCTTGTGAAGATATAAGCGATTTGTTGTGTGACAAGCTGTCTCAACCGCTTCTGCCCAAAAGTGCTTTGGCGTCTTGTATTCATCAAGCATCGTTCTTGCCATTTCGATGAGCGTCCGGTTCTTCCTCTCAACAACTCCATTTTGTTGAGGTGTGTACGTAGCCGAGAACTCGTGTGAAATCCCTTCTTCGTCAAGAAAGGTGTCCACATTGGCGTTCTTGAACTCCGTTCCGTTGTCACTCCGAACCTTCTTGATCTTCACATCAAACTGATTTTGGGCTTTCCTAGCGAAGTTTCTGAAGATCTTCTGGACCTGCAACTTGTCATTAAGAAAGAATACCCACGTAAACCTTGAAAAGTCATCAACTATAACTAGACCAAAAGAATTTCCACCGAGACTCTTGTAGGCGTTGGGACCAAAAAGATCCATGTGAAGTAGCTCGAGTGGCTTCCTTGTGGTCATGATGTTCTTCACGGGATGTCTTCCTCCAACCTGTTTACCTGCTTGACAAGCACTGCAAAGTCTATCCTTATCAAATATGACATCGTTGACTCCAAGGATATGATTTCCTTTAATAAGCTTGTCAAGGTTTCTCATGCCAACATGACCTAGTCGTCTATGCCACAACCAACCTTTTGAGGATTTAGCAACAAAGCAAGTTTTAGGTTGTGCCTTTTTAGAGAAATCGACAATGTAAAGATCACCTCTACGCATACCCCTAAAGACCATTTTATGATTGTCTCGACGAAATACTTGGCAATCTACCTTAGTAAATAGGACATTCAAACCGAAATCGGCAAGTCTAGATACTGAAAGTAAGTTGTAGCCAAGAGATTCAACGAGCATGACATTTTGAATGGAACTATCATGTGAGATGGCCACCTTACCAAGGCCAACCACTTTACCCTTTGAATTATCACCAAAGGTGACATATTTTCGAGGGCCGTCATTTTCAGCAAGCTCACGAAACATCTCTTCATCTCCGGTCATATGATCAGTACATCCACTATCAAGAACCCATTCCTTTCCTCCTGATTCATATCCCCGATGATTTTCCATAAGACCAAAATGTCTCATTGCATCATCAAGATCGAAGTCACTATCATCATCATCATAATATTCATGTTCATCATGATCTTGTGACTCATCATTTCCTAGAGAGGGTAATTCATTAGATAAATGATCAAAGTGGTTACTTTTATGAATTCTTATAGCTTTGAATATGATATCATTAATGATTCCAACATCTCCTTTAGCATGCTTAAGATTGGCAAGTTCAAAAATACATTTACCAAAACTAGGATCACTAGAGTTCATCTTACTCAAGGCAATAGATTTATGGAGAATTTTATCCAAAGTTTTCAAGGAATAATCGGGAAATTGTTCCTCAAGAAATTTCCATATGGTATAGGCACAATTGTGAGTAGGCAAACTAGCAATCAAATTTTTGGGCAACCCTCTGATGATGAGCTCAATAGTTCTAAGATTGCGAATCATGTCAATATCTTCATCTAGGGTAGGATGCAAACGATCAATATGAGGTGCACAAGGGCTAGCAATATACTTGTTCAAATGATATTGATTGAAGATTACAAGCATCTCATTTTTCCACTCATGAAAATACTCTCCCTCAAGAATAGGCACTCTATGTCTAAGACTCCCTAATGTAGACACGTCCATCTTCCTCCAATGGTGATTAAACCAAGGCAATGGAGACCAAAGCTCTGATACCACTTGTAGGATCTAGAAGTAGATGTGTCTAGAGGGGGGATTAGACACTTAGTGCTAAAGTTGCAATTTTTAAGCTTTTTCGGTTTAAGTGGAGTTTAGGCACAATTTCAACACACACAATACATATCAAGCAAGCATGCAAAGAGTATATGAGCAGCGGAATGTAAAGCATGCAACTTGCAAGAATGTAAAGAGAAGGGTTTGGAGAATTCAAACGCAATTGAAGACACAGATGTTTTTCCCGTGGTTCGGATAGGTGGTGCTATCTTACATCCACGTTGATGGAGACTTCAACCCACGAAGGGTAACGGTTGCGCGAGTCCACACAGGGCTCCACCCAAGGGTAACGGTTGCGCGAGTCCACACAGGGCTCCACCCACGAAGGGTCCATGAAGAAGCAACCACCCACAAAGGGTGCACGAAGAAGCAACCTTGTCTATCCCACCATGGCCATCGCCCACACAGGACTTGCCTCACTAGCGGTAGATCTTCACGAAGTAGGCGATCTCCTTGCCCTTACAAACTCCTTGGTTCAACTCCACAATCTTGTCGGAGGCTCCCAAGTGACACCTAGCCAATCTAGGAGACACCACTCTCCAAGAAGTAACAAATGGTGTGTAGGTAATGAACTCCTTGCTCTTGTGCTTCAAATGATAGTCTCCCCAACACTCAACTCTCTCTCATAGGATTTGGATTTGGTGGAAAGAAGGTTTGAGTGGAAAGCAACTTGGGAAGGCTAGAGATCAAGATTCATATGGTAGGAATGGAATATCTTGGTCTCAACACATGAGTAGGTGGTTCTCTCTCAGAACATATGAGTTGGAATGGTGTGTGCGTTCTGATAGCTCTCTCATCGAATGAGAAGGAGGTGGAGGGGTATATATAGCCTCCACACAAAATCCAACCGTTACACAGTTTTCCAATCTCGGTGGGACCGAATCAATGAACTCGATCGGACCGAAAATGTAAACCTAGTGACCGTTAGTGATTTCGGCGGGACCGACTGGATCAACTCGGTGGGACCGATGTGCTAGGGTTAGGGTAAATCCAAAACTCGGTTTGACCGATTACTCAAACTCGGTGGGACCGATTTGGGTAATAAGTGAAACTGAGATTTGGTCAAGCAAACTCGGTGGGACCGATTGCATATCTCAGTGGGACCGAGAATATTGCAATGGGTAACAGAGAGTTTGCAAGCCCATCTCGGTGGGACCGAGATCCCATCGGTGAGACCGAACTGATTAGGGTTTGGCAGTGGCTTATGACAAGTGAAACTCGGTGGCGCCGGACAGGAAGAATCGGTAGGACCGAGTTTGGCTTAGGGTTTAGGTCATATGTGGATATGGGAAAGTAGTTGAGGGTTTTTGGAGCATATCACTAAGCACATGAAGCAAGAGGCTCATTAAGCAACACCTCATCCCTCCTTGATAGTATTGGCTTTTCCTATGGACTCAATGTGATCTTGGATCACTAAAATGTAAAATGAAGAGTCCTGAGCTTGAAGGTTTAGCCAATCCTTTGTCCTTAGCATCTTGAAGGAGTTCCCACAACCTTTAGTCCATGCCACTCCGTTGTTGAACTTATCTGAAACATGCTAGATAGAAATGTTAGTCCAACAAGAGATATGTTGTCATCAATTATCAAAACCACCTAGGGAGCACTTGTGCTTTCAGATATCTATAGACATAGAGTGATGTATACACAAGATGATGTCCATTAAAGCATTAGGTTACCTTGTCCCTTGTCTTACCAACAAGAGGGTTTGTGACTCCTTGAACTAGTGCAAGATATGGAAGTTGTTTGCACTTGTTATTGCCAAATGATAAGAGTGATTAATGTTGGCGGAGTCACCCTCAAGAACTCTCTAGTTCTTCTTCTTCTTCGAGATCCACACCATATTGATGGGAATCCTTGGAGTTGTAGTCGTACTTAATGAGGTAGAACTTGATGTAGTCTTGGGAACCCACTTGACCAAGGCCTTAGGAGCTTCTTCAAATGCATCAATCTCCTCTTGAAGCTTGTGCTTTTTTGCTTGTGGTCTTGTGGTGGAAGATCATCTTGATCTTGTGTTCCTTTGAAAGAAGTAGGATCATAATTATCGTGTCGAGGAACAAACTTCGTCTTGGGGTATTGATTTTCTTCCCACTCAACTCCATTGGCATTGAACTTTCGTTCAAAACCAACACCTTGATTCTTCCGGTGCCTTCCTTGTTTGCGTACAATTTCCTCAAATTGCTTACTTCCAGCAAGGCTCTTGTAAACACCTTTCTCTATAATTCCCTTCAATAAGCTATTTTCTTGCTCAAGTGTAACTTGGCTAAGAGAGTCATTAGTGGAATCAAGAGAACTACTAGAAGCAACAACATTGGTGTCAGTGAGAACGACACCTATGGGATCACTCGGATCCCTTCTACGGTCGGCGGGCGCGGGGTCATGAGAAGAGAGGGTTTAGGAGAAAGCACACGGGGCGTTTACCCAGGTTCGGGCCGCAAGGATGCGTAAAACCCTAATCCTGCTTTGGTGGGTGTATTGAGTGCTCTTGAGCTTTCTGAACAAGCTACGGTGGTTGTGCCATTTCAAAAAGCCGAATCCCTCTCCTGGTCGCCTCGGGCCTCCTTTTATAGGAAAAGGGGTGAGGGAGTCCTAGATTAGGGGGTGTTCGGGTAGCCGGACTATACCTTCAGCCGGACTCCTGGACTATGAAGATACAAGATTGAAGACTTCGTCCCGTGTCCGGATGGGACTTTCCTTGGCGTGGAAGGCAAGCTTGGCGATGTGGATATTCAAGATCTCCTACCATTGTAACTGACTTTGTGTAACCCTAACCCTATCCGGTGTCTATATAAACCGAAGGGTTGTAGTCCGTAGGCAATCAACTCCATACACAACAATCATACCATAGGCTAGCTTCTAGGGTTTAGCCTCCTTGATCTCGTGGTAGATCTACTCTTGTACTACCCATATCATGAATATTAATCAAGCAGGAGTAGGGTATTACCTCCATCGAGAGGGCCCGAACCTGGGTAAAAAGCATCATGTCCCTTGTCTCCTGTTACCATCCGGCCTAGACGCACAGTTCGGGACCCCCTACCCGAGATCCGCCGGTTTTGACACCGACATTGGTGCTTTCATTGAGAGTTCCTCTGTGCCGTCACAATTAGGAAGGATGCCTCCTCCCGTCTTTAAAGAAGGCGCCATTGCTAAGGGAGCCTTGGCTGTCGGCCAAACCCTCCGGCTAGGTGGTTTCCTCATGACCGCCTGTTCGGCTGTTGCACCGACGGTGACCTCTCGGGTCATCAAAAGCAACCTACACGTCAGCTCGGAGCTCATCAAGCAGCTAGATCCAATGGAGCTCTCTTCCGTAAACGAGCTCTTGGATCGCATCGCCGCCCTGGGGGTCGCTACGGATTACGACCAGGTTGGGCTTAAACCCGATCTAAGAGAAATTAACTCTCCCCAAGTCACCCACCACGTTGCCGTGGTAGAGGCGCAGTGCAGCGACCCTTCATCTATTTTAAGGACTAGCTACATCCGAATTCCCGACTCCTCCAAGCCGGATACCCGCGGAGAGGAGGATGTAACTCAAGACCTGAGCTTAAGATCAAGCAATGGGCTAGATTCGTTGGACAACATCCAAGAATCTGAACTTCAGAGTTCGGAAACTCTTCAGGCTCCGAATCTTGGATTGGGTGAGGTTTCAGATTCAACGACACCCACCCACCCGAACATAAGCGATCTCTCCCAAATCAGGCAGAGGCCCGAGGAAACAATACATCATTACTGGGCCAGATTCCTCCTGGTTATGAACAGGACAAAGGATTGCCGCGAGGGAGACACAATCTCAATTTTCTGCAGTAATTGCACGGACAAGGGAATCCTTAACGCCGTAAGTCATCGTGATAGTACACGCTTCGCTGACTTGGCATCGATAGTACAAAAATACTGTGCGATGGAAAGCACCTGGAAAACCGAAATAAAATTTTGGGATAATCCGGCCTTGAATAGTAATCCTGTCCGAACTAAGAGGGTGCATCATCATAGGACGCCTGGGATAAACACCAAAAAGCCAAACCCTCTACAGGGCATGGAACCGTACTGGAAAGGTGGCTTGATGGACCCTGTAGAATTCACAGTACAAAGGACGCCACACCAACTCACAGCATTAGAGCATGTTGGATACTTCGGCAGGTGGCCAAAATTGGCGAGGACCTCCTAATTCTGGAGGCCGCAGAAAGCCAGCCCGAGGACACCAGTACCGTTCTCACAGTCTTCGAGACTTTCGCATCAAATAATATGCGAAAAAGAACACTCCACAGCCTCGCCGAAGTCTATCAAGTTGCAACAATAAATCCATGGAGCGACACTGCTATTACCTTCAACGCAAGTGATGAACCTAGATTCCGAACAGCCCGAGCACCAGCCGCATTGGTCCTCAGTCTCATAGTGGACGGCTTCCGCCTCACCAAGGTGCTCATGGATGGAGGCAGCGGACTGAACCTCATTTATGAGGAAACCCTTCAAAAAATGGAAATAGACTGTAACCGCGTCGAGCGAAGCAGCACAACCTTTAGAGGAATAATCCCCAGTCGGGAAGCGCGCTGCACAGGAAAAATCACACTAGATGTGGTGTTCGGCATGCCAGATAATTACAGGTCCGAAGAAGTCACGTTTCAGGTGGCCCCGTTTAAGAGCGGACATCACGCTTTACTGGGACGGGAAGCATTCACAATCTTCCAAGCAATACCCCATTATGGGTACATGAAGCTTAAGATGCCCGGGCCGAACGGAATTATCACTCTAGCTAGTGATCCGGACGTAGCACTCCGCGCCGAAAACAAGACGGCCGCATTAGCCCTTGAGGCACTATCCGAAGCCTTAGCGGCCGAGGAACTGACTGCGCTGCGCTCCACGGTTAACAGGGATGATGTGATACTCGATAAGAGATCCAAATCCACATCCTTCAAGCCAGCTAACGAAATAGTCAAATTCCAGGTCCATCCAACGGACCCCAATAAAACAGCTTCCATCGGGGCACGACTGAACCCTGATGTAGACGCCACACTACGAGAGTTCCTACAAGAGAACTGGGACATTTTCGCCTGACACCCTTCAGACATGCCAGGGATCCCATGCAGGCTGGCTGAACACAGCTTAAATATCCTAAAAGGATTCAAACCTGTCAAACAAGCCCTTCGGCATCTTTCCGAACCCAAGAGACAGGCTATGGGAGAGGAGCTAGCCAAGCTACTGGAGGCCGGATTCCTTAGAGACATAAAACATCCGGACTGGCTAGCAAACTTGGTGATGGTACCAAAGAAGGACAAATCCTGGCGCCTGTGTGTCGATTTTAAAGACCTTAACAAGGCTTGCCCAAAGGATCCCTTCCCCCTCCCCCGTATCGATCAAATTATCGATGCCACCGCAGGACATGACTCGTTGTGTTTCCTCGACGCATACTCCGGGTACCATCAAATCAAGATGGCAGAATCAGACCAAGCCGCAACAGCATTCATCACACCATACGGACCATTATGCTTCAACACAATGCCCTTCGGGCTAAAAAACGCCGGCGCAACATATCAGCGCATGATCCAGACATGTCTGGCAAACCAGATCGGCAAAACAGTGGAGGCGTATGTGGATGATGTGGTCGTCAAATCAAGACATGTTGAATCCCTAGTAAACGACTTGAGGCTTACATTCGATAACCTCCGACAATATGACATCAAGCTCAACCCAGAAAAATGCGTCTTCGGCGTTCCAGCCAGAAAGCTCTTAGGCTTCATTGTATCCGGTAGAGGAATTGAAGCAAACCCAGCCAAGATCTGAGCTTTGTCACAATTGGATATCCCAAAGGACCTCAAACAAATACAAAAATTAACCGGATGCGTGGCGGCTTTAAGCCACTTCATCTCCCGCTTGGGAGAAAAGGCACTACCCCTCTATCGCCTCCTTTGGCGCACCGAACACTTCGAGTGGACGGAGGCCGCCACGGCCGGACTTGATGAAATAAAAGACATATTGGCAACAAACCCAGTCCTGGCCGCGCCGAACACCGGCGAACCAATGTTATTGTACATTGCAGCAACACATCAAGTTGTCAGCGCAGTGCTCATTGTCGAGCGGGAAACGGATGGACACAAATTCCCCCTTCAAAGGCCGGTCTACTACGTATCCACTGTCCTCACTCCATGCAAATCACGGTACCCGCATTATCAAAAGATTGCATACGCGGTATTCATGGCATCCTGGAAGCTATGACACTACTTTCAAGAGTGTTCCATAATAGTAGCCTCGGAAGTGCCACTAAACGATATTATCAACAACCGCGATGCAACGGGCCGGATTGCAAAATGGGCCATCGAGCTTCTCCCGTTCGATATAACCTATAAGCCACGGCGAGCTATTAAATCGCAAGTTTTGGCCAACTTCGTCGCAGAATGGACGGAGGCCGAGCTCCCTAAAGAATACGACACATATTCAAACTGGATTATGCATTTCGACGGCTCCAAAATGTTGGCCGGACTGGGGGCTGGCGTCGTCCTGACGTCCCCCATAGGAGACACAGTCCAATATGTGCTCCAGATCATGTACACGGATTCCAACAATGCAGCTGAATATGAGGCCCTCCTACATGGTCTCCGGATAGCAGTATCCATGGGTATCCAGCGCCTAGAGGTACGCGGGGATTCAAACCTCGCGATATCCCAAATAAATGGAGACTTCGACGCCAAGGACCCAAAAATGGCAGCTTACCGCAATGCCGTCCTAAAAATGTCAGCTCGGTTCGAAGGGCTGGAGTTTCACCATATAGCCCGAGAAAACAATCAAGCAGCGGATGTCCTGGCACGCATCGGAGCAAAACGCGATGCAGTCCCCCCCAACATCTTCTTGGAAAGATTGTTCAAGCCATCCGTAGCATGGGAGGGGAAACCCGCAAATACCAGCCTGGACCCAGCCGCACCACTCGACGCTGAACAATCTGACACAATTGGAGGCTATGTCAATGAAATTACACCTTCAGCCCACGTAATAATGGCGGTCATCGCCCCATGGACAGAACCATTACTAGCCTACCTTACTAGGCAGGAACTCCCGGAGGACCAAAACGAGGCCCGCTGCATAGTGCGGCGATCTAAAGCCTATAGAGTCCATGAGGGAGAGCTTTATAAGAAAAGCACTACCGGAGTCCTTAAAAGGTGCATCTCCGAAGAGGAAGGGCGGAACCTTCTGGCTGAAATTCATGCCGGACTCGGTGGTCACCACGCCGCTGCTCGGTCCCTTGTTAGCAAGGCTTTCCGTACAGGCTTCTATTGGCCGACGGCCCGGGCAGACGCTCAGGACCTAGTCCAACGATGCGCTGGTTGCCAACTTTTTGCCAACCAAAGCCATATGCCACCCACCGCACTCCAAACTATACCCATCACCTGGCCTTTTGCGGTCTGGGGGCTTGACATGGCCGGACCCCTTAAAGGTGGGACCGATAGGAAAAAATACTTACTGGTCATGGTGGATAAATTCACCAAATGGATAGAAGCCAAGCCTGTTAAAACGGCCGAATCCGGGCCTATGATAGACTTCATATCCGGGGTTGTACACCGTTATGGCGTCCCCCACAGCATCATAACCGATAACGGTACAAACTTTACCGCCGACAAGGTAAAACTCTGGTGCAAAAACATGGGCATCAAGCTCGATTATGCTTCCGTCTATCACCCACAAACCAACGGCCAGGTCGAACATGCAAATGGTCTTATCATGAGCGGCATTAAACCCAGACTGGTGCGGTCCCTCAAGGAATCTAACACGCACTGGGTAGAGGAGCTCAACTCCATGCTATGGGGGCTGCGGACCACGCCAAATTGCACCACCAGATACACACCATTTTTTATGGTGTACGGCGCAGAGGCAGTTTTGCCCTGCGACATAATTCATGACTCACCTAGAGTGCACATGTACGAAGAAAGAGAAGCTGAGCTCGATCGGCAGGACAACTTGGACGCCCTGGAGGAGGAGTGTGACATGGCAAAAGCCCGTTCCGCATTTTATCAACAGCAGGCCCGAAGATATCAAAGCAGAGAAGTACGGGCCAAAAATTACAATGTTGGCGAACTAGTTCTACGCCTGCCAGATAAGAAAAAGGACAAACTCAAGCCCAACTAGGAAGGTCCATTCATAATCGACCAAGTCCTGACTGGCGGGGCGTACCACCTGCGAGATGCATCGGATAACCGACTCGAGCCGAACCCGTGGAGCGCCACCCGTCTCCGAAGATTCTATGCCTAGCGCCGGACTCTGTGTTCGTCTCCTTCCTCTGTCCATTTTTTGCATTTTTCTGTCTTACATTTCTCTCCTTCTCCTCTTTTCTTTTATAGCCCTTAAAGGCTCATCTAGTGACGCGCCACTCGCGCTCATTAAACCTGGGGGCTTCTTTAACAGAAGCTTATTTATACGGGCTTCACGCCCAACACATTCGTCAAACTTCCGCATGTACCTTTTCCTTCACCATTATATGCATCGATATGACTTAAGTTTTGGCCAAGCTGGGTTGCCTGGCTCCTGTGCTTACCCCTACGTTCCCGATTGTTTGGCTAGGTGGTAAAGGGAGCACCTCTGCGATTGTTACTGCTGGGTCAGCCAGATGTGTACCTCAGACTGCGTGAAGCCGAAAGCTAGCGTTCTTAAGGGAATATTCGGTCAGTGAGATAAAAGATGATCTTTTTACTCATTTTATGCGCCCCCGGATGCTTTTTTCTGCGTCTTTTTACGCAGTCCGAACATGTACTTTAGGGCATGCCTCCCAGCGAAAGGAACCCCTAACGGAACTATTCTCTCTGGAAGATGTTTCTTACTAACCATGTAATATAACATAACTAGTTGGGCACTTGTTTGATAAAGCACTAATTACCCCTACGCCTGGTCTCCACGCATACCACGGTTCTTATATAACCGCTATGGTATTCGGACACACTCCGGACCGTCAGGTCCCGAGGTTGAAGCGAAAAGGTCGGCAACGACAAACGATCTACAATCCGGCTAGAAGGCATTACACATGTCAATTCAAAATTACATAGTCATTCTGACTGATTGTATTCCTCTTCTATACCATCTAACAGGCTGTCTAATTTACAGTCCTGCTGGGAATACTTCGCGGCCAACTCTACTTGGCCGTATACTAAGCTCACAGGGATCTCCTTCCCGTCAGGCCCCACTGGTCCGACCTCGGCCATGTGGTTTGGGTCAGACTTCGTAAAACGGGTCTTCACCATGGCCCAGGCTTCCCTAGCGCCTTGTCGGCAGGCCGATATCTTCCACAACCGGAAGCGCCGCCGAGCTCCCTTCAGCTTCTCCGCAAGCTCTCGGGCATGGAGTGGGCAGGCCATAAGGCTTGGGCAACGCCTCGCATCGCCTGCCGAATTCGCTCGTGCAGTTGCATGAGTTCGGGAAGAAGGTCACCTATAGAACCGGGCATCTCCTCTGCAGGACGACCTGTGAGCATACCTACAGACATTACTCTGTTAGTCGACTTCCTCGCCGAACTCTTTTTTCAAAGTTCGTTCAAGCACTTACTAAATATGCCACGTCGAAGCCGCTGATTCTCCTTCGTGGAGTCCGATAGCTGGCCACGAACATCTTTAAGTTCGATGTCCAGCCTGGTGTTGGCATCCTGAAGATCATTCTTCTCTCACCTCACCTTTGTCAACGTACTCTCACCGGCCTTTAGCCGGCGTAAGAGTTGTTGCTTTTCCGGATCGAGTCCGGCGCCATCTGCAACATGATTTGTCAGATTTGCACCCACAACGCACAATACTAATCTTTCGAAAGTGTATCTTACCTGAGGGGGTCTCTTTGGGCTCCCCTGCTGCGGCTAGTGCGGCCTCTAGTTGGGCCTTGCACTTTTCCAGCTCCTGGGACAGTACAATATTCTTCTCTGTAAGAACCTGCATATTAAATGATCCTTAAATCAGTTGCTCTAACTGTTTCAAGTCTCGGGTGCTACTGGTATATATATATTTGACCAAAATTTTCTTACCCGTATGTCTTTTACATACTGCTCCATGGCTCTTGCTAAACCATTTCGAGCGGCATGGAGGTACGCATCTCCCGAATTAAAGGCATCTAAAGCCTCTTGGGAGAAACAAGCGTCGCGTAGAACTGTCCGGCGACACCTGTGGTTCATGGCACTCTCCACTTCAGAATTTGTGGCAGACAGCCTGTCCGCATCCTCTGTCGGAGGAGCGTCCGGTGCGCGCCTTGTGCTTGCCTTCTGCTCGCCTCCGCTTCCTGGCCAGACGTTGGAGCCTGGCTGGTGGAGGCGCGATTGGCAACCTCTCCGGATGTAGTCCGGCGAGGTCTCTTCGTTCTGAAGATAGCACGAACATTAATATGCCCTGAAAGAATAACACCAGCGAAACAGAGGGTGCGCTATACCTTTGCGCCGGCATCTCAGTCTAGACTACTGCGGCCCCTCGTTGGCTAGCCGCCGCAGGTTCGGCCTCCTGCCTCGGAAATCTCCCCTGCAAAACACGGTTGTCGTCAGAAACACCGGAATACGTGAGAGTGGAATCTCTCTCAAGGGAATGAGACTCCGGTTTCTGTCACCTGGGAGGCCGGGATTAACCCTGGGTAATCAGCCGTGATGGCTACCAAGGTATTGTCCTTGCTTAGCTGATGGAACACCCCGTCGATAAGCTCCACCGATATGTCCGGATCCTCTTCGGAGTCCGGATTGAGGGACCGTTCTAGGTCCTCGGGCTGTGGAGGGCAGCTGTTTATATCCTTTACCACGTGTCGCAGTTCCTGCATTGAAGTCGTTAGACTACATATCTAACCATGGGAGTATAAAACAAACGGGGAAGCGCAGTTGTTCACTTACCCAACTTTGAGGATCGTACATACTGAATCCGACCTGCGGGTTGACGCGGAGGAATTCCTCCTTTTCTCCCTTGTACAAAGAGGATAAGATCTTTACTAAGCCGGCGGCTGAGGCCGGGCCCTTACAACCATAACATGTGGCGTCATCCTCTTGAAATCCCACATGGGGTGGCCTCTATATTGAAGCGGCTGCACCCCCCGCATAATGCATGCGGCCATGACTCCAATCATGGTTAGTCCGGAATGAGCCAACAGTCTTATCCGGCCCATCAGGTAAAGGACGTCTCTGTCGCTTTCTCTCTGAGAGCTCCGCGGACGCCAGCTCAAGCGTTTCTTCAATGGAGCACTGTTGAACTTAGGGAGACCGACCCGAATAGGGTCCGGTAGCGGGACGTCATCTATATAAAACCATTCCGAAGGCCAATCCTCGGACGCCTTCTTTGGGGTTCCGGATAGGTATCCAGTCCCGGCAATGCGCCATACTTTGGCTCCGCCCACTTGGTATATAGACCCCTCTTTGGAACGGGGCACCGGGCAGAATAACCTCTTCCACAATGCGAAATGAGCCTCAACGCCTAAAAATAGCTTGCAAAGGGCGACGAAACCCGCAATATGCAATACGGAGGCAGGCGTGAGATTGTGCAGCTGGAGGCCGTAGAACTCCAGGAGCCCGCGGAGAAATGGGTGAATTGGAAATCCCAGTCCCCTTATTAGATAGGGTACGAGGCACACCCGCTCTCCTTTAGAAGGATTGGGGGTGCTCTCCGCTTATTTTCCGCCATTGTAGGTGGCGAGACCGGCTCGGACCGGGACCATGTATGCCTGAGGGAGAAATCCCTTGGCCTGTAGTGACGCTAACTCGCTATGCGGGATGGTGCAACTCTCCCAGTCCCCGGGTTTGGGACCGGAGGGGCGAGGGGAGGAGCTGCGACGGCTGGTCATGTTGGAATGAACCTTTGCTGGAGGCGCTCTGATGATAACTCGTGGAAAGGAGATGATGTGGTTTGGACCTAAATCCCCATCCCGTTAAATAGGTGGCTCGTTTATACGGCTAGGGGTGTGGATGTAAAAACACCCCGGCTTTTCGCATTCGTTTGAAACGTGGAAGACGGCCATTATTGGGCGTGGAAGCCGAGGAGCACTACATTACAAAAATCGGACATTATTCCTACATGTACACAAGATTTGGAGAAGAACCCGCCTTGCAATGCCGAACAATCTGCGCGCCGGACTCGTCGTCATTGAAGCCTGGTTGGGGGGCTACTGAGGGAGTCCTGGATTAGGGGGTGTTCGGGTAGCCGGACTATACCTTCAGCCGGACTCCTGGACTATGAAGATACAAGATTGAAGACTTCATCCCATGTCCGGATGGGAATTTCCTTGGCGTGGAAGGCAAGCTTGGCGATGCGGATATTCAAGATCTCCTACCATTGTAACCGACTTTGTGTAACCCTAACCCTATCTGGTGTCTATATAAACCGGAGGGTTGTAGTCCGTAGGCAATCAACTCCATACACAACAATCATACCATAGGCTATCTTCTAGGGTTTAGCCTCCTTGATCTCGTGGTAGATCTACTCTTGTACTACCCATATCATCAATATTAATCAAGCAGGAGTAGGGTATTACCTCCATCGAGAGGGCCCGAACCTGGGTAAAAAACATCGTGTCCCTTGTCTCCTGTTACCATCCGGCCTAGACGCACAGTTCGGGACCCCCTACCCGAGATCCGCCGATTTTGACACCGACAAGGGGGCTGCCACAGTGGCACACAGGAGGTGGAAAGGCCTACAGTGCGCGAGCTTATCGCACGACATTATGGGACAAAGCGCATTAAATGCGCTACGTAGGTGTACATTAGCTTTATCGGGGACGGGAATGAAGCCCGTCCCGTTTGTCGCTGCTTCGCCTCGCTTCGACACGCGCCCAGACCAGCGATGCATGCAGCGCCATGTAGGCAGGCAGGCAGCTGAGGTGGCGCGGTGGTAGGGCCTTCGTGAATATCTGCATGCCGCCACGCAGGTGCTTGCTGATTTGGCCTGGAAGCTGCATGTTGCCACGTAGGTGCCTTCCCAGCTGGCTGGGCTGGCTGCTGCATGCAAATGGCGGCGGGGTCTTGGGTGATGCGGGCCTGGCAGTGGCCCTGCTGACGCCCTCGGCAAGGGTCTTGCCGTGGCGTTGCTGTCATCCCCGGCAAGGGTCTTGCCGGGGGTCTTGTGTATTCCCTCGGCTAGGATCCTGCCGAGGGTCGCCGTCTTCTGGTCCTCGTCTGATCTTGTGTTTATCATCTTGACGAAGATTTGCATGCCACCACAGAGGCGCCTCCCGAGCCTTGGTTCCAATGCAGTTGTTTGGGTCGGAGCCTGTGGGCTCAAGGGTGGCTTGCTCTGCTGGTGTTGG
>NC_041390.1:430502977-430549755 GCF_002162155.2 Triticum dicoccoides
GGCAAGGATCTTGCTGAGGGAGTCCACCTTGCTCTCTTGCCCTCCTGCGCTTCTGGTCTTAGCATTGCCTTGGTTATCTTGTGCTTCGGCTTCTCCCCGGCTTCCCTCCTCTGCCCTGCTTAGTATGGCCGCGGTGCGTGGCTCTGACTGCCCATGCACAAGTAAAGGGGTCAAAAGGAGAGCCCCTACTTTTGTACACCGACAGGAGCCCCCGGGGCTGGGCCATACATAAGCGTGATGCGTTGTTGGGCTAGGCCCAGAACGGTGCGCGGGCAGGTGGGGCGGATTTTACCGTAGTAACTTCTCGTCCGCTGCGCTTCCCTACGACCCGCGTTGAACGCGTGACGTGGAGTGTCGTGCATGACGTGGGGGTCATGCGTGGGGCGGTTCCTGCGTGCATGCGTCACATCATGGTAAAGAGGCAGCTTGTGCCTTCCCCACAAAAGGAGGGAGGCGCAGAGGCACGACCCATTTACTTAGGTGGACTCGGGTCATGGCCTTCAAGGCGCTCGCGCCCCACGATCACGGGGTGGGGAGCGGCCGCTTCGCCTGTCCCTTCAATGCTGCTCGCTCGACATGTGTCCCTCATCCAGGTAGCAGGAGGTGGAGGTGGGAAACCGGGCTGTCGCTAATTGGGGCAGCGGGCCGGTCCTGATTCCGTGTGCCCCCGATGACCGGATTAGTCGAGTGGGGCGGCCGAGCCCCGACTCCGCCCCTTTATAAGGAGGGGAGGGGCGGCATTCCACATTCTTCCATCATTCGTCTCCTTCCACCTCCACTTCTTTCTTCCATCCTCCATGGCGAGAGGAAGCGCTGGCCCTTCGACGGTGGCGGCGAGGGTCGCTGCTCGCCAGTGTGTTCCTCCTCCCCAAGAGCTCGTGGCGGCGGAACCGGCCACGAGGGGAAGGGGGAGGAGGCGAGGCCGAGGTTGTCTTGGTGCTCGGGGGAGAGGAGGACGGGGCGGCGCATCGGCCTCGCCTCCGCCAACGATGCCTCCCCCGACGGAGCACCAAGTCGGGGACCAGCCCCGCGAGTTCTTCATCAGGCTGTGCCGGCCACCGTGTCGCCGTCTCCGTCTCCCTACTACCTTTGCTCGGGAGATGGAGCTCGATCCACCCTAGACCCTCTGGTTGCACAATGAAGGGCTGCAGGAACGGCGGCACATGGGTCGACGTCGACTTCCCTGCCCCTCACGTCATGTACCTCCGCCGCAGATGGAAGACGTTCACACGCAACCACGGCCTGATGGCGAGGCTTGTCCTCTACTTCAAGATAACGGAGGGCAGCCTGCTTTCCATCAAGGTCTTCAGGGATCTCGGAACTTGCTTGAAGTGCTGCATGGAGAGCTCCTCAGATGATGAAGATTCCTCCTCAAGCGGGAGTGACGAGGAGGACAGCGACAACGACGATGAGGGAGTCGAGCGCAAGGATGCCGACTCCGACTTCGACTGACGCGTCGCCCCTCCCTCGTCCACGCGCCTTGCCGAGGGCCATCCTCGCCAAGCTCTCCATCGGGGTGCTCCCCATCGTCTCCTTGGGCGGATGGCGTAGGAGGGTCGGAGAGGGCAAAGAAGGCGGGTGGCGGCTATCAAGTCGGTGTACGCGGGCACCGACGCCTTCGTCGCGTATTGTCGGCCCGCTGTCTCGTCTTCCAGCTCCTTTCCTGGCACCAAGATGTTCTCTTGGTGCTTTCTGCTCTTTGCACCTCGCCTAGGCGCTCTTTTTGCCCTCCCGCCCTCTTGTTTCACCTTCCGAGGAGAGGGACAAGAAAGGGATTACAGGCACTTATCTCTCTTTTCTCTTTTTTTTAGTTTGTAAGCCTGCGGGCACTTGTTAATTTTAATACGTGTTATCCCCTTGCTCATGTTTTTAATTCCGTATGAACTATACCTATATGGGATGTTTTTAATGAAAAAGTGTGCTTGTCAGGTTCTTTGTGCGTCAGCGAGGTCCATGCCAAGGATGAATCCTTGTTATTTTTAAGATAAACATTGTCACCCAGCAACAGGCCTTGCCGTCTCCCCACTTCGGTCGACCATTGTCGCGCTCTTGGCGGAGGCAGGGGCGAAGTAGAGTTAGGCCCCTCATTCATCTCCTCGCCATCGTGACTACTACCAAATTCCGACCTAGGAGATAGCTCTTGGGTACAAGGAAGGGGGAGCATGGCGGTTTTAAGAACATAAACGAGGTTTCACATGTCCTAGTTCTATACGGAGATGCATAAAAGGGGATGAAAGACTTATCTGGATCCGTAGACCCCGGCAACCTTGGCTCGCCGTGGTTGGATCCTTGTATCTTCAGCCCCCGGCAGTCTTGGCATGCTGGGACCGGAGCGCCGGTTCATTCTCTTTTTCCCGAGTGGCTCAACAGAAATGTCCGCGTGCCCTGCGAACCAAAGAGAACATAAAGACGCGCACTCGACCTCTAGGCTAGGGGTTAGTCGCCGCTAAGCACTACCAACCCTAACCGAGGGAGAGACTTAACCTAGCATGCATGCTATAACTTAGGGTGCCAGCGCTTCGTTTATTTATGCCCAGGGTCTGCGCCTAGCTTTGTACAGAGGGTTACATGCCTTGCCGGCAAGGCTCATACAAAAGGTGGTTCGCCGGGAGGCCCGGCAACCGCGCCTTATGGGTAAAACTTGCAAAGATGTTCGATGTTCCAGGAATTGCTTACTTGGGCAGCATCTTCGGTCTCTAGGCGGACTGCGCCGGGCCTGGTGACTCGTATTACCCGGTAAGGTCCTTCCCACTTTGGCGTCAACTTGTTGGAATTCTTGGCCTACAGAACGCACCGAAGAACAAGGTTGCCTTCCTCAAAGGTTCGGGCATGAACCTTGCGGCTATGGTAGCGGCGCAAGGCTTGCTGGTAGCGTACTGCTCTCACAGCCGCCCGAAGACGATCTTCCTCAAGGAGAGTTGCGCCATCTTGCCGCAATCGCTCTTGCTCATGCTCGTCATAAGCGAGCACTCGAGGTGACCCGTATATGAGTTTCATGGGGAGAACTGCTTCTGCCCCGTATACCAGGGCAAAGGGTGTCTGGCCGGTGGCTCGATTTGGCGTCGTCCTGATCGACCAATGAACCGACGGAAACTCATCAATCCAGTGCCTTCCGCTCTTGTGCAGCTTGTCAAAAGTCTTTGTTCTCAGGCCTCGCAGTACTTCAGCATTTTCCCTCTCCGCCTGGCCGTTGCTCCGTGGGTGTGCCATGGAAGCAAAACAGACCATGCTGCTGAGGTCTTGGATGTACTGCATGAAGGTGTGGCTTGTGAACTGCGTGCCATTGTCGTTGATGACTCTGTTTGGCACACCAAAACGGCAGACTAGTACCTTGAAGAACTTGATGGCTGACTGTGATGTCACCTTCCTCACTGCTTCCACCTCCGGCCACTTTGTGAACTTGTCGATTGCAACGTACAAGTACTCAAAGCCCCCGGCAGCACAGGGGAAGGGGCCCAGTATGTCGAGCCCCCAGACCGAAAACAGCCAGGAGAGAGGGATTGTTTGAAGGGCTTGAGCTGGTTGATGAAGCTTCTTCGAATGGAACTAGCATGCTTCACACCTGGTTACTAGTGTCGTCGCATCCTGGAGGGCGGTGGGCCAGAAGAAGCCTTGCCGGAATGCTTTGTCGGCAAGGGCCCTCGACCCTATGTGAGAGCCACATATGCCTCCATGTATCTCTGCCAATAGCTCCAGTCCTTCCTCCCGGGGGATGCACTTCAATTTCACACCGTTCGGTCTTTTTCTGTACAGGACGTCATCGACTAACTAATGCAGGGCAGACTGGCGGGCTACTTTTTCCGCATCTTCCTGCTCCTTAATAAGTTCCCCTGTCTGGAGGAAACGGACAGTATGTTGCGCCCACGCCGGAGCCTGAGGCTCGACGGTAAGGACCAAAGGCATCTCTTCCGCCATGGGGGCAGCCGTCTCTACGACCAGGGCTTGGCGCCCTGCCGGAGCCAACTGCCTTTGGCAGGCTCGGAATCCGCGGCAACACCCTTGCCGGTGGCCCCTAGGGGCTCGGTGGGAAAGTACTTGCCGGGGCCCGATTTCCTCCGCTTGTTCTGCTCCGTTGACGGTTCGACGGATGGTTGAGTTAACCGAAGCAAAAAGGTACCTAGTTCCACAGGTAGCTTATATGCAGCGTGCTTTGACAGGTAGTCAGCGATGTTGTTCTCCGCTCGGGGAACATGCTCCGCTTGAATACCATCGAAGCGCTCCTCCAGCTTCCTCACCTCATCTACGTAGGCCTCCATCAACGGACTCTGGTAATCTTTGTTGACCTGTCTGACGACCTGAGACCGGCAAGTAGCCCCTCGTACTCAGCAGTGTTGTTTTGTGGACATCTCCCTGGGAAAGTGCATCTAGATCACATACTTGAGGTGCTCTCCGGTGGGTGTGACAAGCAGCACACCGGTACCGGTGCCTTGCAGCGAGAAAGCCCCATCAAAGTACATGATCCAGTGCGACTTGCTTCCTTGTCGGGGAGAGCGGTCTCCTGGATTTCCTCGTCGGGCGTTGAGGTCCATTCTGCAATGAATTCCGCCAAGACTCTGTTTTGGATAGTCGAAGTACTTTCAAACTTCAATCCAAAGCTTGACAACTCCAAGGCCCACCCCACAATCCTTCCGGTTGCATCTGGGTTGTGCAGTATCCGTTGCAACGGGAGGCGGGTGATGACAGTAATCTCATGCGCTTGGAAGTAATGACGCAGCTTCCTCGAGGCCATAAGGAGGCCGAAGGGCAATTTCTGCGCACCGGAGTACCTTGACCTGGCTCCCTGCAAGAGGGATCTGACAAAGTAAACCGGGTGCTGCATCATCTTCTTCTTCTGCACCACTTCACTTGGCTGCACGGGCCCTACCCCGATGGCGTCGGACTCTGCCAGGGGCCTTGCCTTGCCGGCACCAGGCCCTGCTAGGGGAATCTCTGACTTGCTATCCGCCGGTCCTGCCATGGCTACTGCCTCTTCGTCGACCTCCCTCTGCGCCACTAGTGTGGCGCTAACCACTTGATTTGTTGCCGCCAGATACATCAGCAACGACTCTTGTGGTTTAGGCGCAACCAGTATTGGCGTAGAGGAAAGGTATTTCTTCAGATCCCGCAACTCCGCCTCGGCCTCTGGGGTCCACTCCATTGGGCCTGCCTTCTTCAAGATTTTTAAAAAGGGAAGGGCACGCTCAGCGGATTTGGAGATGAACCTGCTCATGGCGGCAACGCAACCAGTGAGCCGGCGCACATCCTTGATCCACTTGGGTGCCTCAATCTGCTCAATAGCCTTGATCTTCTGTGGGTTTGCCTCGATCCCGTGCTGCAACACAAAGAACCCGAGAAGTTTTCCCGACGGGACGCCAAAGACACACTTCTCAGGGTTCAGCTTGAGGTTGACCTTGCATAGGTTGGCAAACATCTCTCCTAGGTATTGTACAAGGGTCGCCATGTCCTTGGTTTTGACCATTATGTCATCCATATATGCTTCCATATTTCTATGTAGCTGGGGCTCAAAACCAATCTGGACCGCCCTTGTGAATGTCGAGCCAACACTCTTCAACCCGAAAGGCATCCGTAAAAAGCAATACGTACCACATGGGGTTATAAAGGCTATCTTCTCTTCATCTTCTCTTGCCATGAAGATCTGGTGGTAGCCTGAGTAGGCGTCGAGGAATGACAACAGATCACACCCGGCCGTGGAGTCAACAATCTGGTCAATGCGCGGCAACGGGAAGGGGTCCTTAGGACAAGCCTTATTGACATCCATGTAGTCAATACATAGCCTACACTTCCAATTTGCCTTGCGCACCACCACCGGATTGGCCAACCACGTCGGATGGAGCACTCCTCTCACCAAACCCGTCGCTTCCAATTTCCTGATCTCCTCTGTGATGAACTCCTGTCGTTCCAAAGCTTGCTTCCTGACCTTCTACTTGACAGGTCGTGCATGGGGACAGACAACAAGGTGGTGCTCAATCACTTCCTTGGGAACGCCGGGGATGTCGGATGCTTGCCACGCAAACACATAGACATTCGCCCGCAGGAAAGTGATGAGCGTGCTTTCCTATTTGCTGTGGAGGGTGCAGCTTATGGTGAAAGCCCCTCCCGTGCCATCCTCCTTGACGGACACCCTCTTGGTCTCTGGTGGTGCAGCTCTGGATTTCTTGCTCTTGCCGGTAGAGCTCTCAGGGACATCTTCGACGATAGCACAACACTCCGAAGAGGTGCACATGCCGGAGTGGGTACGAGAGGTCTTGCTGGTCTTCTTCTTCCCTCCCGGGGCCTCAACAACAGGAGCAAGTGCCTTGGTGGTAGCTGCTGCAACTGCTTCTCGATAGAGTTGGTCAGCACAGATCGGTGCATCCTTCTTGTCGGAGGGGACGGTGATGATGTTCATCGGCCAAGGCATCTTCAGCGTATTGTAGGCGTAGTGCGATGCCACCATGAACTTGGCTAGTGCCGGGCGGCCGAGGATCCCATTGTAGGGCAAGGGGATCTCGGCCACATCGAAGACGATCCTCTCCGTCCTGTAGTTCAACTCACCTCCAAATGTCACGTGCAATGTGACCTTCCCCTTCGGCTGGCTCCTTCCCAGACTGACCCCTTGAAACATACACGTTTCCTCAAGGTCTCCATCAGGAATTTGAAGCCTTTTGATCACGACGGGCGAGAGCAAGTTCAAGTCGGCCCCACCGTCAACCAGCATCTTATTCACCTTGAGGTTGCGTATCGTTGGTGAGACCAACAATGGCAAACACCCGACCATAGTTGTGCGGTCAGGGTGGTCCTCAGCGTCAAAGATGAGGGGCATGCTGGACCACTTCAGTGGGTTCTGAGCATCGAACAATGGCTCTGCTGCTGTAATCTCACGTGCCCATTGCTTGAACTGGCGGCGAGAAGTGTGTAGCGAGGCGCCACCATCCACGCACATGGCCTCCGTAGCCTTCTGGAACTCATGTTCACCGGACTCGTCGTCCTCGTTATGATCATCGTCTTCTTGCTTCTTGTCGCGGCCCCGAGCGGGCCTCTCTTGCTGGTTATCCTTGCCGCGACGACCTCCTTGGCCGCTGAGGGAGTCCTAGATTAGGGGGTATCCGGATAGCCGGACTATATCCTTTGGCTGGACTCTTGGACTATGAAGATACAAGATTGAAGACTTCGTCCCGTGTCCGGATGGGACTCTCCTTGGCGTGGAAGGCAAGCTTGGAAATATGGATATGTAGATCTCCTTCCTTGTAACCGACTCTGTGTAACCCTAGCCCCCTCTGGTGTCTATATAAACCGGAGGGTTTAGTCCATAGGACAACAGACAATCATACCATAGGCTAGCTTCTAGGGTTTAGCCTCTCTGATCTCGTGGTAGATCAACTCTTGTACTACTCATATCATCAAGAACAATCAAGCCGGACATAGGGTATTACCTCCATCAAGAGGGCTCGAACCTGGGTAAACATCGTGTCCCCTGTCTCCTGTTACCATCCGCCTGGACGCACAGTTCGGGGCCCCCTACCCGAGATCCGCCGGTTTTGACACCGACATTGGTGCTTTCATTGAGAGTTCCACGGTGCCGTCACTGTAAGGAAGGATGCCTCGTCTCATTGTTAAAAACAACATTACTGCCGAGGGAGCCCTGGCTGTCGGCCAAACTCTCCAGCTAGGCAGTTTCATCATGACCGCCCGTTCGGCTGCTGCACCGACGATGACTTCTCAGGTCATCGAAAACAGCCTCCACGTCGGCTCGGAATTTGCTGAGCAGATGGATCCAATGGAGCTCTCTTTCCTAAAAGAGCTCTTGGATTGCATCGCCGCCTTGGGAGTCGCTACGGATTATGATCGGATTGGGCTTAAACCCGATCAAAGGGAGATTAACTCTCCACCGGTCACCCATCATATTGTGGTGGTGGAGGAACAATGCGGCGATTCTTCCTCTATCTTGAGGACTAACTATGTCCGGATTCCTGAGCTCTCCGAGCCGGATACCTGTTTACGGGAGGACATCACCCAAGCCTTGAACCTTGAGTCAGGCAGCGGGCCAGACTTATCGGGCAACATCCCAGAATCCGAACTTCCAAGATTGGAAACTCCTCGGCCCCTGGGTCTCAGATCGGGTAAGGGTTCGGACTCAAATCCACCCACCCACCCAAACATAAACGATCTTTCCCATATCAAGCAAGAGCCCCAGGAAACAGTACATCATTATTGGGCCAGATTCCTCCTTGTGATGAACAAGGTTAAGGACTGTCGCAAGACGCAGTCTCATTTTTCTGCAATAATTGAACGGACAAGGGAATCCTTAACGCGATAAGTCGCCGTGACATATCACGCTTCGCCGACTTGGCGTCCATAGTACGAAAGTACTGTGGGATGGAAAGCGCCTGGAAAACCGAAACGAAATTTTGGGATAATCCGGCTCCGAATATACACCCAGTCCGAAGTAAAAGGGTGCACTATCATAAGACACCCGAGTTAATTACAAAGAAGCAAGGACCCTCTACAGGGCATGGAACCGTATTTGAGGGATGGCTCAACGGACCCTGCAAAATTCATAGTACAACGGATACTATACCAACACACAGCCTTAGAGCATGTTGGGTACTCCGGCAGGTGGCCAAAAGTGGTGAGGATCTTCTCATCCCAGATGCCACAAAGTAGCATCCCGTAGATAACAATACGGTATTAACAGTCTTTGAGACCTTCGCATCAAATAATAGGCGCAAGCGAACACTCCACAGCCTTGCCGAAATCTTCCACGTGGCAGCAATAAATCCGTGGAGTGACACGGCTATTACCTTCAATGCCAGTGACGAACCTAAATTCCAAACAGCCCGAGCACCAGCTGCACTGGTCCTCAGTCCAATTGTGGACGACTTTCGACTCACCAAAGTACTCATGGACGGTGGCAGTGGATTAAACTTCATCTATGAGGAAACTCTTCAAAAAATGGAAATAGACTGGAACCGCATTGAGTGAAGCAGCACAACCTTTAGAGGAACCATCCCCAATCGGGAAGCACGGTGTGCTGGGAAAATCACACTAGATGTGGTATTCAGCACGCCGGAGAACTATAGGTCCGAAGAAATTACATTCCAAGTGGCCCCGTTCAGTAGTGGATACCACGCCCTTTTAGGGCGGGAGGCGTTCATGATCTTCCAAGCCATACCCCATTATGGGTACATGAAGCTCAAAATGCCCGGGCCCAACGGAATCATCAATCTTGCTAGTGATCCGGACATAGCACTCCGTGCTGAAAACAAAACAGCCGCATTGGCCCTCGAGGCATTATCCGAAGCCCTTGCGGCCGAGGAATTAACTGCGTTGCGCTCCATAGTGGACAGGGATGACGTGATACTTGACAAGAGATCCAAGTCCACCTCTTTTAAAACAGCGGATGAAATAGTCAAATTCCAAGTCCACCCAATGGACCCTAAAAAAACAGCCTCCATCGGGGCACAGTTAAACCCCACAGTGGACGCTGCACTACGAGAGTTTCTGTTTGAGAATTGGGACATATTCGCCTGGTATCCCTCGGATATGCCAGGAATCCCACGCAGGCTGGCCTCGCACAGCCTTAATATTCTAAAGGGATTCAAGCCAGTAAGCAGACTCTTTGGCGTTTCTCTGAACCTAAGAGACAAGCTATGAGAGAGGAACTAGCCAAGTTATTGGAGGATGGATTCATTATAGAAATAAAACACCCAGACTGGCTAGCAAACCTGGTGATGGTACCAAAGAAGGACAAATCCTGGCGCCTATGTGTCGATTTCAATGACCTCAACAAGGCTTGCCCAAAGGATCCCTTCCCCCTCCCCCGCATCGATCAAATAATCGATGCTACCGCAGGACATGATTCATTGTGTTTCCTCGACGCATACTACGGCTACCACCAAATCAAGATGGCAGAGTCCGACCAAGACACAACGACATTTATCACACCATACGACCCCTTCTGTTTCAACACAATGCCTTTTGGGCTCAAAAACACCGGCGCAACATATCAACGCATGATTCAGACATGTCTGGAGAAATAGATCGGCAGAACAGTAGAGGCATACGTAGATGATGTGGTCGTCAAAACCAAACACGTTGACTCTCTAATAGACGACTTGAGGCTCACATTCGACAACCTCTGAACATACGACATCAAGCTCAATCCGGAAAAATGCATTTTCGGTGTACCAGCCGGAAAGCTCCTGGGCTTCATTGTCTTCAGTAGAGGAATTGAAGCAAATCCGGCCAAAATCTGAGCTCTGTCATAGTTGGCTATCCCAACGGACCTCAAACAAATCCAGAAATTAACCGGATGTGTGGCGGCTCTAAGCCGCTTTATCTCCCGCTTAGGAGAAAAGGCATTACCCCTTTATCGCCTCCTTCGGCACACCGAACACTTCGAGTGGACGGACGCTGCCACAGCCGGATTAGAAGAAATAAAAGCCATACTGGCATCCAACCCAATCCTGGCCGCACCAAACATCGGTGAACCAATGTTGTTGTACATTGCGGCAACTCATCAGGTTGTAAGCGCAATGCTCGTTGTCGAACGAGAAACGGACGAACATAAATTCCCCCTTCAAAAGCCGGTATATTATGTATCCACTGTCCTCACTCCATGCAAATCATGGTACCCACATTATTAAAAGATAGCCTATGCGGTATTCATGGCATCCCGGAAGCTGCGACACTACTTTCAAGAGTGTTCAATTACAGTAGCCTCGGAAGTGCCACTTAATGATATTATAAACAACCGTGACGCCACAGGCCGGATTGCCAAATGGGCCATTGAGCTCCTCCCGTTCGACATAACATACAAACCCTGGCGAGCCATTAAATTGCAAGCATTGGCCGACTTTGTCACCGAATGGACGGAAGCCGAACACCCTAAAGAGTATGGCGCATACTCCAATTGGATCATGCACTTCGACGGCTCCAAAATGCTGGCTGGTCTGGGGGTTGGCGTCGTCCTGACGTCCCCAACCGAAGATACAGTTCAATACGTACTCCAGATACTGTATACAGACTCCAACAATGCAGGCGAATACGAAGCCCTGTTACATGGTCTTCGGATGGCAGTTTCCATGGGCATTCAGTGCCTGGAGGTTCGTGGGGATTCGAACCTCGCAATATCCCAAATAAATGGAGACTTCGATGACAAGGATCCGAAAATGGCGGCCTATCGCAACGCCGTCCTAAAGATGTCAGCCCGGTTCGAGGGGCTCGAATTTCACCATGTGGCTCGGGAAAACAATCAGGCGGCGGATGTCCTCGCCCGCATCGGCACAAAACGCGATGCGGTCCCCCCAACATCTTTTTGGAGAGGTTGTTTAAGCCATCTATGGTATGGGAAGGGGACACCGGTAACAATAGTCCGGACCCGGCCAAAATGCCCGATACCAAACACTCTGACATAATCGGAGGCTCTGCCACCGAAATAACACCTTCAGCCCACGTAATAATGGCCATCATCGCCCCATGGACAGAACCATTCCTGGCCTACCTAACTAGGCAGGAACTCCCCGAGGACCAAAATGAGGCACGCTGCATAGTGCGGCGATCTAAAGCCTACAGGGTCCACGAGGGAGAGCTGTATAAAAAAAGCACTACCAGAGTCCTTCAAAGGTGCATCTCTGAAGAGGAAGGGCGGAAGCTTTTGGCAGAAATTCACGGCGGACTCGGTGGCCACCACGCCGCAGCCCGGGCCCTTGTAAGCAAGGCCCTCCGTACAAGTTTTTATTGGTCGACGGCCTGGGTAGATGCACAGGACTTGGTCCAACGCTGCGTCAGTTGCCAGCTTTTTGCAAACCAAAGCCACATGCCACCCACCGCCCTCCAAACAATCCCCATTACCTGGCCCTTCGCAGTCTGGGGGCTTGACATGGTTGGACCCCTTAAAGGGGGAACCCATAAGAAAAAATACTTACTGGTCATGGTGGATAAATTCACCAAATGGATAGAAGCAAAACCTGTTAAAACGGCCAAATCCGGACCGGTTATAGACTTCATATCCGGGGTTGTACACCGTTATGGCGTCCCCCACAGCATCATCACTAACAACGGCACGAACTTCACGGCCGACGAGGTAAAACTCTGGTGCAGCAACATGGGCATGAAGCTCGATTATGCTTCTGTCTATCACCCACAAACTAACGGCCAAGTTGAGCGAGCAAATGGTCTTATCATGAGCGGCATCAAACCCAGATTAGTGCGGTCCTTAAAGGAGTCTAACACGCAATGGATAGAGGAGCTCGACTCCGTACTCTGGGGGCTGTGGACCACGCCGAATCGTACTACCGGATACACACGCTTCTTTATGGTGTACAGCGCAGAGGCAGTTCTGCCCTGTGACATAATTCATGACTCACGTCGAGTGCGCATGTACGAAGAAAGAGAAGCCGAGCTCGATCGGCAGGATAGTCTGGCCACGCTGGAGGAGGAGTGCGATATGGCAAAAGCCCGTTCCACATTCTATCAGCAACAGGCTCGAAGATACCAAAGCAGAGAAGTACGGGCCAAAACTTATAACGTTGGCGAGCTAGTTCTACGCCTGCCAGAGAAGAAAAAGACCAATCTCGAGCCCAAATGGGAAGGTCCCTTTATTATTGACCAAGTTCTGACCGGTGGAGCGTACCGTCTGCCGGATGCATCGAATAATCGACTTGAGCCGAACCCATGGAACGCAGCCAGGCTCCAAAGATTCTACGCCTAGTACCAGACTCTATGTTCGTCTCCTTCCTCTGTCCATTTTTTGCATATACATTATCTGTCTTTTCTCTCTTTCTTCCTTTTATTCTTTCACAAGGCCTTCAAGGGCCAACTTGTGCCTTGCTTGCACACTATTGACACACTAACCGCGCTCATTATCCTGGGGGCTTCTTACACAGAAGCTTAATTATTTATCTGGGCTTCATGCCCCGCACATGTGTTATTCTTCCACATGTACCTTTTCTTCGCCATTATATGCATCGATATGACTTAAGTTTTGGCCAAGCTGGGTTGCCTGGCTCTTGTATTTATGCCCTACATTCTCGTTAATTCGGCTAGGGCATAAGGGGAGCACCTCTGTGATTGTTACTGCCGGGTCAGCCGGATGTGTACCTCAAATTGGGTGAAGCCGGAAGCTAGCGTTCTTAAGGGAATATTCGGTCGGTGAACAAAAGATGATTTTTATTTATTTTCCATATGTGCCCCGAGATGTTTTTGCCTGCGTCTCCTCTCGCAGTCCGGACATGCACTTTAGGGCATGCGTACCCAGGGAAAGGAACCCTTAACGGAACTATTCTCCCTAGAAGATGTTTCTTGCTACCCATGTAATATAACATAACTAGTTGGGTACTTGTCTGTTCAAGCACTAATGACCCCTACGCCTGGTTTCCACGCATACCCCGGTTCTTATATAACTGAGCGGGTATTCGGATACACTCCGGACTATTGGGTCCCGAGGTTGAAGCGAAAAGGTCCGCCATGACAAATGATTTACAATCCGGCTAGAAGGCATTATAAATGTCACTTTAATTACATAGTCATCTAGACTGACTAAATTCCTCTTCTATACCATCCAACAGGCTGTCTAGCCTACAATCCTGTTGGGAATACTTTGCGGCTAATTCTACTTGCCCATACACTAAGCTAACGTGGATCTCTTTCCCATCGGGCCCCACAGGTCCGACCTCGGCCGTGTGGTTTGGGTCAGCCTTGGTATACCGCGTCTTCACCATGGCCCAGGCTTCCCTGGCACCTTGACGGCAGGCCGATATCTTACATAATCGGAAGCGCCACCGTGCTCCCTTGAGCTTCTCTGCAAGCTCTCCAATGCCTGCTGGCAGGGAGATGGATGGCCACAAGGCCCGAGCAATACTTTTCATCACCTGCCGAACTTGTTCGTGCAGTTGTGAGAGCTCGGGTAGAAGATCACCCGCAGACCTAGGCATCTCCTCCACGGGACGACCCGTCAGCATACCTGCAGACATAACTCTGTTAGCCGGCTTCTTCGCCGCACTCTTTTAAGGGTTCGTTCAAGCACTTACTGAAAATGCTCCGTCGAAGCCGCTTATTCTCCTTCACGGAGTCCGCAAGCTAGGCTCGAACATCTTGCAGTTCCATGCTCAGCTTGGTATTGGCATCTTGGAGATTGTTTTTCTCCCGCATGACCTTAGTCAGCATGTGTTCGCCAGCCTTTAGCTGTCGTATGACATGCTGGTCCTCCGGATTCTCTCCGGAGTCATCTGCAATATCTATTGTTAGATCCGCAGCCATGCCGCACACTATATGGTACCTATCATTCTTTGAAACAAATGTTACCAGTTGGGGACTTTTCAGGTTCCTTCAATGTGGCAACGGCGGCCTGAAGTTGGGTCTTGCATTCCTCCAGCTCCTGTGACAGTCGAGTATTCTTCTCTGTAAGAACCTGCACAATAAATGATCCTTAAATCAGTTGTGCCAACTGTTTCAAGTCTCAGGGGCTACTGATATATATACTCACCAAATTTTCTTACTCGTACATCCTTTACATACTGGTCCGTGGCTCTGGCTAGACCATTTTGAGCAGCACGGATATACGCATCTCCTGAGTTGAACGCATCAAACGCCTCTTGGGAGAAACAAGCGTCACGGAGTACGGCTCGGCGACGCCTGTGATTCATGGCGCTCTCCACTTCAGAATTCGTAGCGGATATCTTATCCGCATCCTCTGTAGAAGGAGCATCCGGAGTGTGCCTCGTGTTAGTTTCCGCCTCTGTGTCCGGCCCTGGAGCCCGACTGGTAGAGGCGTGATCGGCGGCTTCTCCGGATATTGTCCGACGATCGTTCTTCCTTCTAGGAAACACAGGTGTTATTATGTTTTTAAAGACGACAACCACGGAGTTAGGTGTTGCTTCATACCTCTGCGCTGGAGTCTCCGTCCGGACCGCCTTCCTTTTTAGCCTGCCCGGCTTTGAAACCCCTTGTTGGCGAGTCGCCGCGGGCTCGGCATGGCGTCCCGAGGGCCTTCCCTATAAAGCACCGTTTGTATACGGTAGGTGAAGTGCATGAAAGGAAATCCTTTCCAAAGGTTGGGACTCTGGTCTCATTTACCTGCGAGGCTGGGAGTAGCCCAGGGTAGTCGGCTATAATGGCCACCATGGCATCATCACAGCTTAGCTGATAGAAAATCCTATCAATCAGCTCCCCCAATATGTCTGGATCCTCTTTGAGGCCAGGGTCGAGGACCCGTTCAGGATCCTCCGGTTGTGGAGGTGGGCTATTGATCTCCCCTACCGCCTTACGCAGTTCCTGCGATGAAACGGCAAGGTAAATATTTATCACAAAAACAAGGGTAGGATGGAAGTAAAAAGAGCGGAAGCTCACCCAGCTTCGAGGGTTGTTCTTGGAGAATCCATCCTGTGGCTTGATGCGGAGGAACTCCTCTTCTCCCCCCTTATACAGATCAGATAGAATTTTTGCTAGAGCAGCAACTAAGCCCGGTCCCTTGCACTCGCAGCGAGTGGCATCATCTTCCCTGTTGAAGTGCCACATAGGGTGGCCTTGATATTGAAGTGGCTGCACCCCCCGCATAATGCATATTGCCATAACCTCGATTATGGCCAGTCCTAATTTGGCCAGCAACTTTATCCGGCCCATCAGATAAAATACGTCTCTATCATCTTCTCCCGTGGGCTCCATGGGCGCCAGCTTAGGCGTTTCTTCAAAGGGGCGTTGTCGAAATCAGGAAGACCAATCCAGATAGGATCCGGCAGAGGAACATCCTCCATATAAAACCACTCCGAAGGCCAGTCCTCGGACGTCTTCTTCGGGGTACCGGATAGGTATCCGGTCACGGCGATGCACCATACTTCGGCTCCGCCCACTTGATTTATTGATCCCCTCTGTGTACGGGGCACAAGGTAGAACAACTTCTTCCACAGTGCGAAATGAGCTTCGCAACCCAGAAACAGCTCGCAAAGGGCTACGAAACCAGCGATGTGCAGTATGGAGGCAGGGGTGAGGTTGTGCAACTAGAGGCCGTAGAACTCCAGGAGCCCTCGGAGAAATGGATGGATTGGAAATCCGAGTCCCCTTAACAAATAAGGGACAAGGCATACCCGCTCTCCCTTAGAGGGGTTGGGAAAGCTCTTCGCTTGCTCCCCGCCATTATAGGTGGCGAGCCCGGCTCAAACCGGGACCATATACGCTGGAGGGAGGAATCCCTGGGTCTGTAGCTTCACTAATTGGTTGTATGGGATGGAACACTTCTCCCAATCTCCGAGATTGGGGCTGCGGGAGCGAGAGGAGGAGCTGCGCTGGCCGGCCATGTTGGGATGGATTTTTTCGGGTGCACTCCGATGAATGCTCGCTGAGGAGGATGGTGTGGTTTGGATCTGAGGATCCTCGTCTCTTTAATAGACAGTTCATTCACATAGATGGGGTGGAAATGTAAAAACACCCTGGCTCCTCACATTCGCTTGACACGTGGAAGATGGCCATTATTGGACGCAGAAGCCAAGAAGCGCAAATTTACGAGAAGCCAGACACTATTTAATAGGTACTCAGGGTTTGAAGAAGAACCCGCCTTGCAATGCCGAAGACAATCTGCGCGCCGGACTCATCGTCATTGAAGCCTGGTTCGGGGGCTACTGAGGGAGTCCTGGATTAGGGGGTATCCGGACAGCCGGACTATATCCTTTGGCCGGACTGTTGGACTATGAAGATACAAGATTGAAGACTTCGTCCCGTGTCCGGATGGGACTCTCCTTGGCGTGGAAGGCAAGCTTGGCAATACGGATATGTAGATCTCCTTCCTTGTAACCGACTCTGTGTCACCCTAGCCTCCTCCGGTGTCTATATAAACCGGAGGGTTTAGTCCATAGGACAACAGACAGTCATACCATAGGCTAGCTTCTAGGGTTTAGCCTCTCTGATCTCGTGGTAGATCAACTCTTGTACTACTCATATCATCAAGAACAATCAAGCAGGATGTAGGGTATTACCTCCATTAAGAGGGCCCGAACCTGGGTAAACATCGTGTCCCCCATCTCCTGTTACCATCCGCCTGGACGCACAGTTCGGGACCCCCTACCCGAGATCCGCCGGTCTTGACACCGACAGCGGCCACGCTTCTTGTCGAATCCTTTAGCACCATCCCGACCCTTCTCCTTGTCTTGCCTCTCATATTCGGCTTTTTTCTTTTCAACAAGTAGCTCAACTAATCAGCAGTTCTGGAGGTCGTGGCCCTTGGTGCGGTGGATCTTGCAGTACTGCTTGTTGGAGCCTCCTGGCTTGTCGGCAGCCGCCAAGGCCCGGCAAGCGGCGCACCCGGCAATCTCCTTGCCGGGGTCGTCTGCCTTGGCCTTCTTGGCGGCGCTGGTGTCGCCGGATCCCTCGATGGCGAGCACTGTCTTGTCCTTGCGTTTCCTGTTGCAACGCCGGCCCTTCTTCGTCGGGGCGGCGGTGTTTTCGTCGGTAGAGTCGGTTTCCGCACCGGTGTCTTCGTCGGGGTACTTCCTTCCCTCTTCAGCCGGGGCACATCTATCGACTAGAACGTAAAGTTCGGCCACGTCCTTGACCTTGTTCATTGCCAGCTCCTCACGCGTCTTGCGGTTACGCACATTCTGATGGAATGTGCTGATCACTGCGGCAGGAAGAACATCTGGGATGTTGTATTGCACTCGGCTGAACCTCTGTATGTACTTGCGCAGGTTTTCACCTTCCTTCTGGGGAATGATATGCAAATCACTCGCCTGGCCATGAGCTTGGTGGCCACCAGTGAAGGCACCAACGAACTCGTGGCACAGATCTGACCAAGAAGAAATGGAATGCGCCAGCAAGTGCATCAACCAAGACATGACGTTGGGTTTCAGGGCCAACGGGAAGTAATTGGCAAGCACCTTGCCATCACGAGCTCCAGCGGCTTGCATCGCGATGGTGTAGATGCTGAGGAACTCTGACGGGTGGGTCTTGCCATCGTACTTCTCACCGACGTCGGGCTTGAGCATACATTGGGATGGCCACTGGAACTGCCGTAGCCCGTGGGTAAAGGCTGGGAAACCCACCTCGTAAGGTAGGCCGCTGGAGCCTCCCAATGCTGGGTGGTCCATAGCGGGCCCCGCTCGCGTGTCTGACTGGTGGCGCGTATCGCGTCGGCGCTCGATGGTGGTTCGAGAGTCTTCGTGGGCTCGCTCCCAAAGAACCTGGCATTGGTCATGGCGGGTCCGTGGGTCGGACGACGCTATGGAAATGTCATCACAAGTGCCATCACCGGACCGACATTGTCGGATGTGGGGTTCTGGCAAACCCTTAAGGTTTGAACACCGGGGTGCACGTGAAGTCTTTGCCTTCTACCAATCTACGCTCTAGCTCGCTAAGATCTCGCGGACGAACTCGACGAACGCGCAACACAGGAAGACACGGCGTTTATACTGGTTTGGGCCACCGTTGTGGTGTAATACCCTACTCCAGTGTGGTGGTGGTGGATTGCCTCTTGGGCTGATGATGACACTACAAAAAATATACTTCCGTGATGATACGTGTTTGTCACAGTAGGTCGCGTTTTTTGTCATGCATGTACATCCATGATGATTTTATGATAGAATCAATATAGTCATACCTGTGCTATCGTAGAAGTGTTCCATGACATTACCAAAATTATCATCACGGAAGTGTCCACTTCCATGACGATAAATCGTGCGTCACAGAAGTGCTTTCGTCAAGGGTGACCGACACGTGGCATCCACCATAACAGAACGCTGCTAAGCTATCGGGTCGGGTTTTGGATCCGATAGCCCATTAACAGCCCCGACCACTGGGGATTTTCCACATGTAAAATAATCATTGGCTGGAGGAGACACGTGTCAAGTCCGCGTTGGCACAGGTGTCACTCATCCAGAGGGCGAGACGCGCCTATGATATGTTGACATGTGGACCGGCCCATCAAGTTATAAATGGGCCGGCCCAACTGAACGCCCACAAGATTTTGCGGACCATAATGGGCCCGCCCAGCTAAAGGCCCACGAGATTTTGCGGACCATAATGGGCTGGCCTAGCTAAAGGCCCATGAGATTTTGCGGACCATAATGGGCTGGCCCAGCTAAAGGCCCACAAGATTTTGCGGGCCATAATGGGCTGGCCTAGGTAAAGGCCCACAAGATTTTTGTGTGCCAGAATGGGCCGGCCCAGGTAAAGGCCCACAAGATTCTTGCGGATCATAGTGGGCCGGCCCAGCTAAAGGCCAATGAGATTTCGCCGACATTAATGGGCCGGCCCAGCTATAGGCCCTCAAGATTTTGAGGACCCTAGTAGGCCGGCCCATTAACTGGCTGCCATGTTTTGGGCCAAATGTCGGCCCATATTTGATTTGGTCCATTAATGGCCTGCCACGCTTTGGGCCTAATAGTGGCCCATATGAGATCCGGCCTGTTAAAAGCCTACCACGTTCTGGGCCAAATTACGGCCCAGATCAGGTCCGGCCCTTTAAGAGGCTTTGGGCTCAATTATGGCCCATATCAGATTCGGCCCGTCAACTGGACACTATGCTTTTGGGCCCACTTGCTAAAGGCCCACTTAGTAATTCGGCCTGATATTAGTTTTGGCCTGTTAAGGGCCCGTTTAACATTTTGACCCTATATTAATTTTGGCCTGTTAAAAGCCCATCATATAGTTGGGCCTAACTACGACCCGATTTGCATCCGGCCTGCTCGTAGCCGATATCTGATTGGGCCAAACAAGGACCGAGACAATTTTGGCTTGTTAAAAGCCCGTGATATTATTCGCACAATCATGGGCGGGGTTCATTTCGGGCTGCTGCCGGCCCGTGAGCTGTTCGGCACGTTTCAGGCCCAACCTACATCGTGATTGCATGATGGCCCGATTATGTACCGTAATTTTACGGTTTGGCCGGTTTACTGCGAAGACATGATATATATACAGTAAAATAACTGCAGCATCATGAATAAGAAAAAACCTAGACTATACAATAAAGAAATTATGGCATATTACATCCACTGGGCATCAAAGTTCGCCACTATGATAATAAAGCACAAGCAGACAGCAGATTACATACACTGGGCATCAAAGATCGCCACCAGGGCAAATAAACACACCGACAAAATAATATACAAAACCGACAGCACTTCAATATAGTTCAAGAAAGGTTAGCCCTGCTAGGGAGCTGCAGCGCAAGCAGCTGAGCAAGATGATGAGACTGCGCTTGTTCAACACTTATATCTTCCTCACTCTGAAAGATAAACAAGCAGACAGATGACAGGTTTTGCACATAAAAGTATCAGTGCTGACAATTCATCACATTTCTTACTGACGAATAAAGTGACACAGTTTAAAATTGCATTAACACAATATGGTATTGTTCATGTCAAGACATGGTAGGAAATGACATTGTGAAGGAGTTGTCAGCTTCACGACACCACTGGATTACAGATCAAGAACTCATAAGTATCAATGGTTAGTGTGCTGTCAATTTATACCATTTCAGATTGGCAAATAAAGAGACGGTTTAAATAATAGTAGAATGATATGACATTGTTCAAAGTTAAGACATTACGGAATATGACATTGTGCTGTAGTGGGTATCGGTATCGGCCTTCATCCACATGATCATGCTTTGTTATGTTCTGATTATATTGTTGTATTGCTTTGGATAAACATTAAATTGAAGCTATTGTATTGCTATCTTTTCTTGTTAAGATAATGAAGATGATTATAGTTGTGAGAGTATGTTTAATAAAATAGTACCACTATTATATTCATCACACTTTTTTTGTATTTATGCAGACAGGGATGCCCAGCTTGATTTCAGTAGAACTGCACGAAATGTTCAGATGGTTCGTGTCCTCCATAATACTTCATCTTGCACAATACATCGAATGGTTCTCTGATCATTTGTCGTCACCTTGAGCCACCGGACTATGTACTTGAATGGAGCTGGCAATGTCTTCAAGGCCTTGCAACAAATAAATATGAAATCCACCATGCTACGCAAGACATTGTTTGATTTCAGTGGAACTGCACAAAAAGATATGCTGGTTAATCTGGCTCCATCACTGGTATGCGTCGCTGCTATACAAATGGTTTTTAACCCCTTTCCGCAATGGCATTTGGAACCATCGCCAAGTGAGTGTGGGCGATAGGGGGGTCCTTCCCACACGACCCAAAAATCATCGGGGATAGGCCCTCCTGGCACACTAGATGGGGCAAAATGAGCTCGTGTGCGATCGGGCGAGGCATCGAAACCCAATCGTTTCTGTTCGTATGTACATCCCACATGGTGAATCCCAGAAAAACATTTCTGTTCGTATGTATATCACACACAGTCAACCCAAAGAATACATTTCCGTTCTTATGTACATCCCACATAGTCAATCCAGGGAAAATGTTTCCGTTCTTACGTACATCCACTACTGCAGGATGCTGCTAATGCGGCACTACGATCACAGACCCTTCGAGAAACTGTTTGTGATGCCATAATCGCAAATGGTGCTGTGTGAAAACCATCAAAAAGGTGAAAATGTTTGCGATGGAGGATGCATCAAACACAGTTCAGATTTTAGTTGCGTGTGCGATCCAGTGCATGAAGTTTAGTCCAATGAACTATTTGCAATGAGGCGGAACAAAAGAAACAGGCAGCCTAATGAAGGCGTGTGCGATATAGAGCATACGATTCATTCGGATGAACTGTTTGTGATTAGGCAACACAAAAGAAACGGGCAGCCAGATGAAGGTGTGTGCGATATACATCATATGGTTCACTCGGATGAACTATTTGTGATTAGGCAACACAAAAGAAACGGTCAGCCTGATCAAGGTGTGTGTGATTGAGGGCATACGATTCAGAAGGATTAACTGTTTGCAATTAGGCAACATAGCAGAAATGGGTAAGCCAGATCAAAGTGTCCGCAATTGATGGCATACACTTCACATGGATGAACTGTCTGCGATTAGCCAAAACAAACTAAAACAGTTAGATAGATCAACATGTGTGTGCTAGATGGGCACACCCATTCTAATTAAAAGACGTGTGCTGACATTGCCTATTGCGGTGCACCCTATGGTGCAAATGCCACGTACGGGGCCGAGAAGGCGTACGTGCCCACGTTACGCCTTCCGGGAATAGTGCCACACTTATAAACATCAGTAAATTTTGAGCATGTGTCCCGTCACATTCAAAATTGCAAACCTGTTCACACCGATCAAAACCTAATCGGTTTCCCACTTAGGAGCGTATTACTACGCGGCTATAAATACTACTACTCCAAGATGACTGCACATTCCTCCTCAACTCCTCATTCACAAAAATTCAAAAAGAAACAAGTCATTCATCATCGTTCCCTTGCGTCCGCCATGGCCAGCGTGAGTTCTGGGTCGAGGGATTGCGACCAGGGAGAGGCGATCCTGGAAGCGGGAGCACGAGATATGTCCTGCCTCGCCGCGACAGCAGCCAACATGTCCCGCCGCATGGCCGTAGCAGCAGAGAGGTCCCGCCGTGTCGCTAAAGCAGCACGAAGGACCCGCCAAGCCGTTGATGCAGCAGACTAGTCCGGGTGCACCGCGGAAGCAGAAGAGATGTCATGCCGCACCGTGAATGCAGCAAAGATGTCCTCCCTTGCTGCGGCGGCCTGTGAAAATGCCTCGCGGGCAGGCCAGGACTCTTACAGGCGCATGCGTACCCTCGTCCATAGGCAGATGGATCAGATCTCTAGGTGGGTGGGGTTGCAGGTTGACCTGCAAGCCTCATTTGAACAGCCTACCGACATCATCCGGCAACTAAATGAGAGCAATGCGAAGCTCTAGGCCGAGCATGACCTACTGAGGGCAAAGATCATTGGAAGTGCGGAGCAGCAGGAGCAGACCACTGCCTTGTTGAAGAGGACTGGCGTCATCGTCGAGAAACTTATGGACGAGAATAACAAGCAGCGCATTGAGCGCAGAAGGCTGGTAGAGGAATCCGTGGATGCTCTCAAGCAGCATCTTGAGGACAAGAAAGAGCACGTCGCCGCTTGGCGCGGAGACTAGATCCCGCGGCCTGCAGCAACGCATCAAGAAAGTAGAGATCAGCGAGCCAGATCATTGTCTTCCTTCTTCTTTTGCCCTTGTATTTCGGGCGTTGCCGCATGTGGGTTTTTTAATTATGTTTCTAAATATGTAAGACAATTATTATCCACTGTCATCGTCCTTAAATTCATCATGCTTGCTATAAGTCGCAGTCGATGCTATATAGGACCGTCGGATCTTACATCAAGATCCGTGCAAAACTTTCTTTTTAGATTTTCACTTTTCTCTCTTAAATCTCAGTCCAGTGAGACATATAGCCACGTCGTAGAACAGGTGCTCGGGCGCCATTAATGGAGACGTTGGGAGGGAGGTGCACGGAGGGTAGCAGTCAAAGGGCTCTCCTCCTGATGAGCATGCGCAGGGGTCTGATCGCACGCCTCCCGTACTCAAATAGCTACCTCGCACGACACCTCCAAGCCAATAAAAAAGGGGACGCGTGGCCGCACGTAATTGGTAAGTCGAACGCCCACAGTTTCAATAATACTTGTGTTTCCGATTTGTACCATGACAGCACTTGTTCCAAAATGACTTTGTTGATTGTTAATGTGTGGGCCTTTGCAAATCGGACAGAAAAATTACCACAACATGTTGGTGCCATGTCATGAGACCATGCCAAGTCTCATGATTTTCACGCGTGTTTTGGAATTACATGAATTAAAAAACCAAGTTTCTCAATCTTTCCGGCCGAGCAACGACGCCCAGATGTTTGAATTTCACTCCCATCTCTTGCATGCGACCTAAAAATTCACCCAAGGACACACATGTGATTTTTTAAACAACTTTGGTGCACTGGAGCAATGCCTAGAAACTCAATTAATGTATAAAAAAGGCCAAACGAACCCGGAATAATTCCAAAATTTAGCACGGTACTTCTATTTGGTCTAATCTGGCTATGTAAAAAATAAGGCAGGAGAAGGCAGTGTATGTATGTCGTTTCGCACACGGAGGTGACACGTTCCCTCTCGAAATCACGAGCCTTCTTGAGGGAAGCTCTAGTTTGCAAGAAGCTTCCACCAAAGCTTGTCCCAATTCGGCCAAAAATATTACTGCAGCATGTTGGTGCCATGTCATGACACCATGCCAAGTTTCATGATTTTCAGGCGTGTTTTGGAATTACAGGAATTAAAAAACCGAGTTTCTCAATATTTTCGGCCAAGCCACGATGCCCAGATGTTTGAGTTTCGCTCCCATCTCTTGCATGGGACCTAGAAATTCACCCAAGGACACAAATGTGATTTTTCAAACAACTTTGGTGCAGTGGAGTATGTGCTTGTAGTTCAAATTTGAATTATGCACATTAAATGCCCAGAAACTCAATTAATGTATACAGGTGAAACGAGCCCAGAATAATTCCAAAATTTAATACGGTACTTCTATTTGGTCTAATCTACCTGTGTAAAAAAATAAGGCGGGAGAAGGCAGTGTACGTATGTCGTTTCACACACGGAGGTGACACGTTCCCTCTCGGAACCACGAGCCTTCTTGAGGGAAGCTCCGGTTTGCAAGAAGCTTACACCAAAG
Organism: Triticum dicoccoides; assembly: GCF_002162155.2. Taxonomy (NCBI): domain Eukaryota; kingdom Viridiplantae; phylum Streptophyta; class Magnoliopsida; order Poales; family Poaceae; genus Triticum; species Triticum dicoccoides. Next base: position 430,527,518 of record NC_041390.1, read on the forward strand.
CTTGTCCCAATTCGGCCAAAAATATTACCGCAGCATCTTGGTGCCATGTCATGACACCCTGCCAAGTTTCATGATTTTGAGGCGTGTTTTGGAATTACAAGAATTAAAAAACCAAGTTTCTCAATCTTTTCGGTCGAGCCACGACGCCCAGATGTTTGAATTTCACTCCCATCTCTTGCATGGGACCTAGAAATTCACCCAAGGACACACATGTGATTTTCAAACAACTTTGGTGCACTCGAGCATATGCTTGTAGTTCAAATTTGTATTATGCACATTAAATGCCTAGAAACTCAATTAATGTATAAAAAAGGTGAAATGATCCCGGAATAATTCCAAAATTTAGCACGGTACTTCTATTTGGTCTAAACTGCTTGTGCAAAAAAATAAGGCGGGAGAAGGCAGTGTACGTATGTCATTTCGCACACGGAGGTGACATGTTCCCTCTCGGAACCACGAGCCTTCTTGAGGGAAGCTCCGGTTTGCAAGAAGCTTACACGAAAGCTTGTCCCAATTCGGCCAAAAAAATTACCGCAACATGTTGGTGCCATGTCATGACACCGTGCCAAGTTTCATGATTTTCAGGCGTGTTTTGGAATTACATGAATTAAAAAACCAAGTTTTTCAATCTTTCCGGCCAAGCCACGACGCCCAGATGTTTGAATTTCACTCCCATCTCTTGCATGGGACCCAGAAATTCACCCAAGGACACACATGTGATTTTTCAAACAACTTTGGTCCACTTGAGCATGTGCTTGTAGTTCAAATTTGAATTATGCACATTAAATGCCCAAAAACTCAATTAATGTATAAAAAGGCAAAACGAGCCCGAAATAATTCCAAAATTTAGAACGCTACTTCTATTTGGTCTAATCTGGCTGTGCAAAAAAATTAAGGCGGGAGAAGGCAGTGTATGTATGTCATTTCGCACATGGAGGTGACACGTTCCCTCTCGGAACCACGAGCCTTCTTGAGGGAAGCTCCGTTTTGCAAGAAGGTTACACCAAAGCTTGTCCCAATTCGGCCAAAAAAATTACCGCAACATGTTCGTGCCATGCCATGAGACCACGCCAAGTTTCATGATTTTCAGGCGTGTTTTGGAATTACATGAATTAAAAAAACCAAGTTTCTCAATCTTTACGGCCGAGCCACGACACCCAGATGTTTGACTTTCACTCCCATCTCTTGCATGGGACCTTGAAATTCACCTAAGGACACACATTTGATTTTTCAAACAACTATGGTGCACTGGAGCACGTGCATGTAATTCAAATTTGAATTATGCACATTAAATGCCTAGAAACTCAATTAATGTATAAAAAAGGCAAAACGAACATGGAATAATTCCTAAATTGAGCACGATACTTCTATTTGGTCTAATCTGCCTATGCAAAAAAATTAAGATGGGAGAAGGTAGTGTACGTATGTGGTTTCGCACACGGAGGTGACACGTTCCCTCTCGGAACCAGTAGCCTTCTTGAGGGAAGCTCCGGTTTGCAAGAAGCTTACACCAAAGCTTGTCCCAATTCGGCCAAAAAATTTACCGTAGCATGTTGGTGCCATGTCATGAGACCATGCCAAGTTTCATGATTTTCAGCCGTGTTTTGGATTTACATGAATTAAAAAACCAACTTTCTCAATCTTTCTAGCCGAGCCACAATGCCCAGATGTTTGAATTTTATTCCCATTTCTTGCATGGGACCTATAAATTCACCCAAAGACACACATGTGATTTTTCAGCAAACTTTGGTGCATTGGAGCATGTGCTTGTAGTTCAAATTTGAATTATGCACATTAAATGCCTAGAAACTCAATTAATGCATAAAAATGCCAAACGAACCCGGAATAATTCCAAATTTAAACACGACACTCATGTACTAGTTGCATGTTCACTATACGTAAATGTTCTAGCAATTCAAACACAATCCTTTCCCTCCGTAACACCATTTTGTCTTTCAAAACATAATGATACAATCAGGTATACCACAAACAGTTTACTAGAAAGAATCGTGTGGGATGTGATATGAAATATCTTGGTGCACTGTCTTGTCTGGCTTACGCAGGAAGCTTCGTCATCTACAGTCCCCCGCCGCCGCTTGAACTACACTTGCGCGCTAGTTTCTAGTGGCACCGAGCGAATTTTTTTGCCACCGCGGAAATATCTATCTCCCCGCCCCTCCCTCCTACCAAAAGCCACATTTCCACTGTTCCTCCTTGCTTTCCAAGCTCAAGCCTTCACTGCTGCTTACTGGCAGCTCATCCTCCTCATCAGCGACCCTTCTTCTTGCAGCACCGCCTCCTCGCCGGCGACCCTTCTTCTTGCAGCGCCGCCTCCTCGCCGGCGACCCTTCTTCTTGCTGCGCGGCCTCCTTGTCGCCGACCCTTCTTCTTGCTGCGCGGTTTCGTCGATATGGTCAGGTAATCCACACTCCACCCACACCATCCTCCTTCTTTCCCATCCCACATGCCCTGACTGACGAAGCGACACCTTCCACCGAAATCACTGCCCCCTCCTCTAATTAAGCGCCGCCCACACCCATTTTACACGCAATAGAACATGGAGCTGAGTAGCATGCGGCCGCACGCGCGAACGAGGTCGCTATGGCTGACATGCGTGTCGACCGCCAGATCTTGGAGGAGCACCTCGTCTTCGAGGCCACCGTCGACACCGCCACGCGGTTGTCTACTTTAAAATATAGTTCGTGATGTTATCTCGAGGCCACCGCCAGTTCCTTCTAGTGATTTGTCCTCTGTAATGTTAATATGCAATATGATGTTTAGTTAACAGTTTGGTCCTCTGAAATGTAATGTTCAGTTAACACTTTGGTCCAACAATTGCTACATTTCGTAGTACTATTCACAAGCATTCTTTGTTTTGATAACTGTCTTATCTTCTAGTACATGTTTCTATTCTGCAATGTCGTGCTCAGTTAACTATTTTGGTTCCTTTGGTCTGCTGTCCATTTAACTATTTGGTTTAGTTCTGCAATTTGATTTTCATTTGCCGTGGGTACAATTTTGTATTGTTATGCATGTCACACCAATCGAATTTGGCTGTACTCAATACATATTCTACTGATAGTATGGCAACTCTCAGTTAACCTGATCAAGATCTTCCTTATGTGTGTTGCAGGGAAACAATGGGAGTGTAGGATCAAAAGTATGTCTAGAGGGGGTGATTAGACTACTTGACCAAATAAAAATCTAGCATTTTCCCAATTTTAGTTCTTGGCAGATTTTAGCAACTTTGCACAAGTCAAGCAATCAACCTACACATGCAATTCTAAGAGTATAGCAGCAGAAAGTAAAAAAAATTGCATATGAAGGTAAAGGGAGGAGTTTGAGGGAGCAAACGCAATGTTGACACGGAGATTTTTGGCGTGATTCTGATAGGTGGTGCTATCGTACATCCACGTTGGTGGAGACTTCAACCCACTAAGAGTAACGGTTGCGCGACTCCACTGAGGGCTCCACCCACGAAGGGTCCACGAAGAAGCAACCTTGTCTATCCCACCATGGCTGTCGCCCACGAAGGACTTGCCTCACTCGGGTAGATATTCATGAAGTAGGCTATCTCCTTGCCTTCACAAACTCCTTGGTTCAACTCCACAATCTTGACGGAGGCTCCCAAGTGACACCTAGCCAATCTAGGGGACACCACTCTCCAAAAGGTAACAAATGGCATGTTGATGATGAAATCCTTGCTCTTGTGCTTCAAATGATAGTCTCCCCAACACCCAACTCTCTCTCATAGGATTGGATTCAGTGGAAAGAAGATTTGAGTGGAAAGCAACTTGGGGAAGGCTAGAGATCAAGATTTATGTGGTAGGAATGGAATATCTTGACCTCAACACAAGTGTAGGTGGTTCTCTCTCAGAAAATGTATGTTGAAAGTATAGGCATGTTCTGATGGCTCTCTCCATGAGTGAAGAGTGGGTGGAGGGGTATATATAGCCTCCACACAAAATCTAACCGTTACACACAATTTACCAAACTCGGTAGGACCGAATCATGAAACTCAGTCGAACCGATTTAGTTCAAAATGTGAATGTTAAGATTTTCGGTGGGACAGACATGTCAACTCGGTGGGACCGATGTCATTAGGGTTAGGGCATAACTTAATCTCGGTGAGACCGATTACACAAACTCAGTGGGACCGATTTTGGTAATAGAATAACCAGAGAGTTGGTCAGGCAAACTCGATGGGACCTATACACTCATCTCAGTTGGACCGAAACGTTACAAAAGGGGAACAGAGAGTTTGCATTGCAATCTCGGTGGGACCGATCGCTCATCTCGTTTTGACCGCAACGTTACGAAGGGAAACAGAGAGATTACAATCCCATCTCAGTGAGACCGAGATCCCTATCGGTGAGACCGAAAAAACTAGGGTTTCTGGCAGTGGCTATGTCAAGAGAAGTCGGTGGCGCCGGATAGAATGTTTTGGTAGGGTCGAGTTTGACTTTTGGTTTGGGACATATGTGGATATGAGAAAGTAGTTGAGGGCTTTGGAGCATATCACTAAGCATTTTGAGCAAGAAACTCATTAAGCAACACCTTACACCCTCTTGATAGTATTGGCTTTTCCTATGGACTCAATGTGATCTTGGATCACTAAAATGAAAAATGTAGAGTCTTGTGCTTTAAGCTTCAGCCAATCCTTTTGTCCTTGGCATTTTGAGGGGTCCACTTTTCTAATCCATGCCATGCCAATCATTGAGCTTTCCTGAAATATTTATCTTGAAATAGCATTAGCTCAGTGAGCTATATGTTGTTAGGAATTACCAAAACCACCCAAGGATAGTTACACTTTCAATCTCCCCCTTTTTGGTAAATGATGACAACATATAGATCAAAGCTTCGACACATGATAATAAGATTGAAAAATATCGTCGCTTTGAGAAGTATGTGATAAGCAAGAGCTCCACCTAAATTTGTGCATTATTTAAAATTTGCTTTTGAATGCAAATGCACAATCGATTAGGATCATGGGTTACTCTTCCATGTCACATACATCTTGGTGGAGCGCTCAAAATGATAGAAATTAAAAGCATGCACTCATCACCAAGCAAGTGAGTGATCATATAAGTATTTCACAAGAACATAAAGTATCTCACACAAGCACACAATCAAGAAGTTCAACCTAACAAAAAACAAGAGATAAAAAAGCAACACTCTCTCTCGAAGCCTATGATGTATACATTTTTCTCCCCCTTTGGCAACAAGTTACCAAAAAGTTCAAAAATGCATAGTGCTAAATGTCTCTCAGGATTGATCTTTGGGAGGTGGTGTAGAGATGACTCCAAGGACAAAAGCTTCTATTGATGTAGCTGGAGCTGGTGGAGTGGCTGTTGGAGGTGGCACTGGAGCTGTAGCTGATGATGTAGCTCTAGTATCTGTGGCTGGCACTGCAGCAGACCTCTGGCTTCAGGGCACTCTAGCAAAAGCATCTGTAGTTGACTTGCCCTTCTTCTCCTCCACTTCCTCCTAAAGTTGCTCAACTGCTGACTAAATCTTAGTTACTTTGACATCAAGATCATAGAATTTCTGCTCAGCGATCCTCTCCAAGCTCTCCTGGTTTTGAGTCAGGGTGGACAAGCCCTTCTCAATCCTCAAGGTGGATTAGATCAGATATCCAAGCTGATCTTGCTTGGATTTCAAGAACACTTGAGATGCCTCTTCAACAATTGGCATTCTTGCAGCTTTCTCAGCTTTAGCTTTGGCTTTCTTCTCCTGTGCTTGAACTGATGATGGTTCATTCTCATCCATCACAACCGTGTTGTCTTAAAAGTCAGGGTATATGGCCAGGTGCTCCTTATCCAATAGATATTTTCCTGTGCCCATCTTGGAGTTGATGAGCTCCTGAATTTGTGGGGCATACCCACAACTTCTCTTCTAATCAGCTAATGTCCTTTTGATTGTCTCTACAATCAGACTCATGACTTTGAACTTTTGAGGCCCATCAAACAAATGTAGCAAATTGATAGCATGTCCTCTGATCATATTGTGATCACCTGACTTGGGTAGCAATGTGTGCCTTAGGATCCAGTTGATGGTAGGCAGACCAGACAACAAGAAGTGGACAGATCCAAACTTATGAGTCTCTAAAGCATCATCTGGGATCTCTCTGTACATGTGTGCCATAGTGTTGTGGTCTTTCTTCTTCTCAGCATAAACATCCAAATCATCCTCATGTTCTTCTGGGGCATTGATCAACTAAGCCCATTCTTCAACACTGGATTGGTTCCTAGTACCTTCAGACATCCAAACCATCCTTCCATCTGGATAGAAGTGGGATGTGGAGTAAAACTGCATGATGAGCTCATCATTCCACTTGGTGAGCTTCTGGGCAACAAATGTATCAAATCCACATGCCTTGAAGTTGTCATAGACTCCTGTATAGTGATCTTCATTTTCCTTGATGTACTCCCAGTCAACCCATCTCATGTCACACACTATGGGCTTCTTGTCAAGCAGGACAGTCTCATAAAAGTCTTGTTGTTCCTTTGTGTGGAACATGTAATCCACAACAGTTCTCCTCCTGACAGCATATGGATCAGACTGTCTCCATAATCTCAGTCCTGAATCCTTCCTGATCTTCATATTTTCTGCAACAGGATGTGCATCATTGTGGTCAGGGATCTTGGCTTGAGCTTCCTTAGCACTTGGGCTTCATCATCTTCTTCATCAACAGTCTCAGGCACTTGGGCCTTGTTCTTTTCTGTTGCTGGAATGTTCCTGGTGCTTCTCTTGGGTGCAGACTTTTGAGCTAGAGCTTTGAGAGGAGACTTGGGCTTAGATGGAGAAGCCCCTAATCTGATTGCATCTCCCATAAGCTTCTGAGCTTTGGGTGCTGGTGCAGCATCCTCTTCTTCTTCATCATCATCTCTCATCATTGATGGTTTTCCAATAACTCTGGCAATGGTCTTCTTGACCCTTTCTTTCCTCTTCTTGCCTTCACCTCCTTCTTTGGGTTCAAGAGTGAACTCCATTGTTTCTTGAGTGGAGGCTCTGGCTTTTGACATTGGAACTCTTCTTGCTGGAGCCTTTGTCTTCATTCCAGGCTTACTTGCAGCAGCTGTGCCATACTCCTTTTTCAGCACCTTTTTCCTTCTAGTGGCCTCATCCTCAACAGCCACATAATCCCCATCTTCAGAATCTGAGGTTTTCTTCTTCCTTGTCCTGGTAGCTGCTTTTGGCAAGTTACTAGGTGTGCTCCTGCTGCCCTCATCATAGCTGCTGGAGGGACTAGTGCCCTCACTCAATTGAACCTCCTCTTCAGACTTGTTCTGACTGTCACTTTGATCAGACATCTTCAGGCAAACTGTTAGCAAACCCTGTGAATAGGTTGTAGATTTGGTAGAGTAGATGAGCATCACAAAGTACATAGGTTTTGCAAAACAATTGAGTCAAAAAGCTTAGTTTTAGTTCTCTACAGAAGTGATCTCGGAGCTACCGAATTGACAAACTCGGTGATACCGAAGCAACACTTGGAACCTAAACTAGTGAACTCGGTTGGGCCGAGTCACAGTTTGGTGACACCGAGATTTCTAGGGTTTCACAGAATCTTGAACTCGGTCACACCGATTTGCACGTTTCGATTGGACCGAAAAGCGCATGTGCAATGGCCAAGGCCGAATCGGTGAGACCGATTTCTACATTTCGGTCGGTCCGAGGTGAGTTCTGCGGAGAGCTAACCCTAAAACTTTCGAATCAATATAGACCTAAGGAAGTTTTAGCTGGATGGATCAATCTCAATTGTGGCAAGAACCATGGCATTGTCCTTGTGCTAGGAATCAGAGTGAAAAGGATAGCACAAGGGGTCAAACACTTACCCTAGAGTGGCGAGTGTTCCCTATGGCGGCAACAGCAGAGCAGATTGCCGTTAACGGCGGCAGAGACCAACGGCAGGAGGTCGCTGGTGGCGAGAGTACGATCCAGAGACCCGAAGAGGCAGAGCAGGTTACGCGCGGGTGAAGGGTTTCGGAAAATTTTCCAAAATTTGACCCGTCAGTATATATATAACCTGACCCTGCCGCTGTGACCGAGCGGAACAACTCGGTGGCACCGAGATGCAAAACTGCAGGCAGTTACTGCAACTCGGTGTGACCGAAAGGTTCTAATCGGTTGCACCAAGATTGAAAACCTAGATCAACTAAGTGATCTCGACAGGACCGAAAAGGATGAATCGTTCAGACCGAAATGCACAAAGAGGTTTTGGAAGTTTAAGTCTATGATGAATCGGGGACTCCGAGTGCTCCTCACACAGAGTGGTTCGAATCTGACTTGATCCAACTTTGTGATGTAGCATGAATAGAGTTTGAGACGAGGAAAGCATAGATAGCTAGAGGGAGTTCTTAGGCATTCTTGTCCATCCATTTGGCAAAAGAGAAAGAGACAAACAATCAAAGCAACAAATGGATGTCCTCGAATGAGAGAAATATGCATCCAACATGCTCACACAATAAAATGGCAAATGAAATATGTGACAAAGCATGCACAGACACTCTAGCATCTCTCAAACAATTGGCAATGACTAGGTCATCTATATATGAGTATATTGATTTAGGAGTCAAATGAGAACATTTGATCATAGGTCATACTCATCATTTAAGCACAAGTGGGGTTACCACTTTTACATAAAGCATTGTTGCGCTCACACCATTAGAGTTGCTTTAGCTCAATTTTAGAGTAAAGCTCCCCCTAGATGTGATGTCCCCCCTAAGAGGGATGAACTAACCTTGGGTTTTGTCGATGATGACTTCACGTAGGTAATGAAGATGTGGATGCTCAATGTTGATGTAGATCATTTGGAGCAATCCTTTGGAGTGAGTTGCACTTTCAATACCTACATGGGTTAGTCCCACAAGGAACAAGAAAGGATATTGTAGGATCTAGAAGTAGATGTGTCTAGAGGGGGGGATTAGACACTTAGTGCTAAAGTTGCAATTTTTAAGCTTTTTCGGTTTAAGTGGAGTTTAGGCACAATTTCAACACACACAATACATATCAAGCAAGCATGCAAAGAGTATATGAGCAGCGGAATGTAAAGCATGCAACTTGCAAGAATGTAAAGAGAAGGGTTTGGAGAATTCAAACGCAATTGAAGACACGGATGTTTTTCCTGTGGTTCGGATAGGTGGTGCTATCCTACATCCATGTTGATGGAGACTTCAACCCACGAAGGGTAACGGTTGCGCGAGTCCACACAGGGCTCCACCCAAGGGTAACGGTTGCGCGAGTCCACACAGGGCTCCACCCACGAAGGGTCCACGAAGAAGCAACCACCCACAAAGGGTCCACAAAGAAGCAACCTTGTCTATCCCACCATGGCCATCGCCCACACAGGACTTGCCTCACTAGCGGTAGATCTTCATGAAGTAGGCGATCTCCTTGCCCTTACAAACTCCTTGGTTCAACTCCACAATCTTGTCGGAGGCTCCCAAGTGACACCTAGCGAATCTAGGAGACACCACTCTCCAAGAAGTAACAAATGGTGTGTAGGTAATGAACTCCTTGCTCTTGTGCTTCAAATGATAGTCTCCCCAACACTCAACTCTCTCTCATAGGATTTGGATTTGGTGGAAAGAAGGTTTGAGTGGAAAGCAACTTGGGAAGGCTAGAGATCAAGATTCATATGGTAGGAATGGAATATCTTGGTCTCAACACATGAGTAGGTGGTTCTCTCTCAGAACATATGAGTTGGAATGGTGTGTGCGTTCTGATAGCTCTCTCATCGAATGAGAAGGAGGTGGAGGGGTATATATAGCCTCCACACAAAATCCAACCGTTACACAGTTTTCCAATCTCGGTGGGACCGAATCAATAAACTCGGTCGGACCGAAAATGTAAACCTAGTGACCGTTAGTGATTTCGATGGGACCGACTGGATCAACTCGGTGGGACCGATGTGCTAGGGTTAGGGTAAATCCAAAACTCGGTTTGACCGATTACTCAAACTCGGTGGGACCAATTTGGGTAATAAGTGAAACTGAGATTTGGTCAAGCAAACTCGATGGGACCAATTGCATATCTTGGTGGGACCGAGAATATTGCAATGGGTAACAGAGAGTTTGCAAGCCAATCTCGGTGAGACCGAGATCCCATCGGTGAGACCGAACTGATTAGGGTTTGGCAGTGGCTTATGACAAGTGAAACTCGGTGGCGCCGGATAGGAAGAATCGGTAGGACCGAGTTTGGCAAATGGATGTCCTCGAATGAGAGAAATATGCATCCAACATGCTCACACAATAAAATGGCAAATGAAATATGTGACAAAGCATGCACAGACACTCTAGCATCTCTCAAACAATTGGCAATGACTAGGTCATCTATATATGAGTATATTGATTTAGGAGTCAAATGAGAACATTTGATCATAGGTCATACTCATCGTTTAAGCACAAGTGGGGTTACCACTTTTACATAAAGCATTGTTGTGCTCACACCATTAGAGTTGCTTTAGCTCAATTTTAGAGTAAAGCTCCCCCTAGATGTGATGTCCCCCCTAAGAGGGATGAACTAACCTTGGGTTTTGTCGATGATGACTTCATGTAGGTAATGAAGATGTGGATGCTCAATGTTGATGTAGATCATTTGGAGCAATCCTTTGGAGTGAGTTGCACTTTCAATACCTACATGGGTTAGTCCCACAAGGAACAAGAAAGGATATCTATAGACATAGAGTGATGTATACACAAGAAGATGTCCATTAAAGCATTAGGTTACCTTGTCCCTTGTCTTACCAACAAGAGGGTTTGTGACTCCTTGAACTAGTGCAAGATATGGAAGTTGTTTGCACTTGTTATTGCCAAATGATAAGAGTGATTAATGTTGGCGGAGTCACCCTCAAGAACTCTCTAGTTCTTCTTCTTCGAGATCCACACCATATTGATGGGAATCATTGGAGTTGTAGTCGTACTTGATGAGGTAGAACTTGATGTAGTCTTGGGAACCCACTTGACCAAGGCCTTAGGAGCTTCTTCAAATGCATCAATCTCCTCTTGAAGCTTGTGCTTTTTGCTTGTGGTCTTGTGGTGGAAGATCATCTTGATCTTGTGTTCCTTTGAAAGAAGTAGGATCATAATTATCTTGTTGAGGAACAAACTTTGTCTTGGGGTATTGATCTTCTTCCCACTCAACTCCATTGGCATTGAACTTTCGTTCAAAACCAACACCTTGATTCTTCCAGTGCCTTCCTTGCTTGCGTACAATTTCCTCAAATTGCTTACTTCCGGCAAGGCTCTTGTAAACACCTTTCTCTATAATTCCCTTCAATAAGCTATTTTCTTGCTCAAGTGTAACTTGGCTAAGAGAGTCATTAGTGGAATCAAGAGAACTACCAGAAGCAACAACATTGGTGTCAGTGAGAACGACACCTATGGGATCACTCGGATCCCTTCTACGGTTGGCGGGCGCGGGGTCATGAGAAGAGCAGGTTTAGGAGCAAGCACACGGGGCGTTTACCCAGGTTCGGGCCGCAAGGATGCGTAAAACCCTAGTCCTGCTTTGGTGGGTGTATTGAGTGCTCTTGAGCTTTCTGTGAAAGGTACGGTGGTTGTGCCATTTCAAAAAGCCGAATCCCTCTCCTGGTCGCCTCGGGCCTCCTTTTATAGGAAAAGGGGTGAGGGAGTCCTAGATTAGGGGGTGTTCGGGTAGCCGGACTATACCTTCAGCCGGACTCCTGGACTATGAAGATACAAGATTGAAGACTTCATCCCATGTCCGGATGGGACTTTCCTTGGCATGGAAGGCAAGCTTGGCGATGCGGATATTCAAGATCTCCTACCATTGTAACTGACTTTGTGTAACCCTAACCCTATCCGGTGTCTATATAAACTGAAGGGTTGTAGTCCGTAGGCAATCAACTCCATACACAACAATCATACCATAGGCTAGCTTCTAGGGTTTAGCCTCCTTGATCTCGTGGTAGATCTACTCTTGTACTACCCATATCATCAATATTAATCAAGCAGGAGTAGGGTATTACCTCCATCGAGAGGGCCCGAACCTAGGTAAAAAACATCGTGTCCCTTGTCTCCTGTTACCATCCGGCCTAGACGCACAGTTCGGGACCCCCTACCCGAGATCCGCCGGTTTTGACACCGACATTGGTGCTTTCATTGAGAGTTCCTCTGTGTCGTCACAATCAGGAAGGATGCCTCCTCCCATCTTTAAAGACGGCGCCGTTGCTAAGGGAGCCTTGGCTGTCGGCCAAACCCTCCGGCTAGGTGGTTTCCTCATGACCGCCTGTTCGGCTGTTGCGCCGACGGTGACCTCTTGGGTCATCAAAAGCAACCTACACGTCAGCTCGGAGCTCGTCAAGCAGCTAGATACAATGGAGCTCTTTTCCGTAAATGAGCTCTATGATCGCATCGCCGCCCTGGGGGTCGCTACGGATTATGACCAGGTTGGGCTTAAACCCGATCTAAGAGAAATTAACTCTCCCCAAGTCACCCACCACGTTGCCGTGGTAGAGGCGTAGTGCGGCGACCCTTCATCTATTTTAAGGACTAGCTACGTCCGAATTCCCGACTCCTACAAGCCGGATACCCGCGGAGAGGAGGATGTAACTCAAGACCTGAGCTTAAGATCAAGCAACGGGCTAGATTCGTTGGACAACATCCAAGAATCCGAACTTCAGAGTTCGGAAACTCTTCGGGCTCCGAATCTTGGATTGGGTGAGGTTTCAGATTCAACAACACCCACCCACCTGAACATAAGCGATCTCTCCCAAATCAGGCAGAGGCCCGAGGAAACAGTACATCATTACTGGGCCAGATTCCTCCTGGTTATGAACAGGACAAAGGATTGCCGCGAGGGAGACACAATCTCAATTTTCTGCAGTAATCGCACGGACGAGGGAATCCTTAACGCCGTAAGTTATCGTGATATTACACGCTTCGCTGACTTGGCGTCCATAGTACAAAAATACTATGCGATGGAAAGCGCCTGGAAAACCGAAATAAAATTTTGGGATAATCCGACCTTGAATAGTAATCCCGTCCGAACTAAGAGGGTGCATCATCAAAGGACGCCCGGGATAAACACCAAAAAGCCAAAATCCTCTATAGGGCATGGAACCGTACTGGAAAGGTGGCTTGATGGACCCTGTAGAATTCACAGTACAGAGGACGCCACACTAACTCACAGCCTTAGAGCATGTTGGATACTCCGGCAGGTGGCCAAAATTGGCGAGGACCTCCTAATTCTGGAGGCCGCAGAAAGCCAGCCCGAGGACACCAGTACTATTCTCACAGTCTCCGAGACTTTCGCATAAAATAATATGCGAAAAAGAACACTCCGCAGCCTTGCCGAAGTCTATCAAGTTGCAACAATAAATCCATGGAGCGACACTGCTATTACCTTCAACACAAGTGATGAACCTAGATTCCGAACAGCCCGAGCACCAGCCGCATTGGTCCTCAGTCCCATAGTGGACGGCTTTCGCCTCACCAAGGCGCTCATGGATGGAGGCAGCGGACTGAACCTCATTTATGAGGAAACCCTTCAAAAAATGGAAATAGACTGGAACCGCGTTGAGCGAAGCAGCACAACCTTTAGAGGAATAATCCCCAGTCGGGAAGCGCGCTACACAGGAAAAATCACACTAGATGTGGTGTTCGGCACGCCGGATAATTACAGGTCCGAAGAAGTCACATTTCAGGTGGCCCCGTTTAAGAGAGGACATCACGCTTTACTGGGACGGGAAGCATTCACAATCTTCCAAGCAATACCCCATTACGGGTACATGAAGCTTAAGATGCCCGGGCCGAACGGAATTATCACTCTAGCTAGTGATCCGGACGTAGCACTCCGCGCCGAAAACAAGACGGCCGCATTAGCCCTTGAGGCACTATCCGAAGCCTTAGCTGCCGAGGAACTAACTGCGCTGCGCTCCACGGTTAACAGGGATGATGTGATACTCGATAAGAGATCCAAATCCACATCCTTCAAGCCAGCTGATGAAATAGTCAAATTCCAGGTCCATCCAACGGACCCCAATAAAACAGCTTCCATCGGGGCACGACTGAACCCTGATGTAGACGCCGCACTGCGAGAGTTCCTACGAGAGAACTGGGACATTTTCGCCTGGCACCCTTCAGACATGCCAGGGATCCCACGCAGGCTGGCCGAACACAGCTTAAATATCCTAAAAGGATTCAAACCTATCAAACAAGCCCTTCGGCGTTTTTCCGAACCCAAGAGACAGGCTATGGGAGAGGAGCTAGCCAAGCTACTGGAGGCCAGATTCATTAGAGACATAAAACATCCGGACTGGCTAGCAAACTTGGTGATGGTACCAAAGAAGGACAAATCCTGGCGCCTGTGTGTCGATTTTAAAGACCTTAACATGGCTTGCCCAAAGGATCCCTTCCCCCTCCCCCGTATCGATCAAATTATCGATGCCACCGCAGGACACGACTCGTTGTGTTTCCTCGACGCATACTCCAGGTACCATCAAATCAAGATGGCAGAATCAGACCAAGCCGCAACAGCATTAATCATACCATACGGCCCATTATGCTTCAACACAATGCCCTTCGGGCTAAAAAATGCCGGCGCAACATATCAGCGCATGATCCAGACATGTCTGGCAAACCAGATCGGCAAAACAGTGGAGGCGTATGTGGATGATGTGGTCGTCAAATCAAGACATGTCGAATCCCTAGTAAACGACTTGAGGCTTACATTCGATAACCTCCGACAATATGACATCAAGCTCAACCCAGAAAAATGCGTCTTCGGCGTTCCAGCCGGAAAGCTCTTAGGCTTCATTGTATCCGGCAGAGGAATTGAAGCAAACCCAGCCAAGATCCGAGCTTTGTCACAATTGGATATCCCAAAGGACCTCAAACAAATACAAAAATTAATCGGATGCGTGGCGGCTTTAAGCCGCTTCATCTCCCGCTTGGGAGAAAAGGCACTACCCCTCTATCGCCTCCTTCGGCGCACCGAACACTTCGAGTGGACGGAGGCCGCCACGGCCAGACTTGATGAAATAAAAGCCATATGGGCAACAAACCCAGTCTTGGCCGCGCCGAACACCGGCGAACCAATGTTATTGTACATTGCAGCAACACATCAAATTGTCAGCGCAGTGCTTGTTGTCGAGCGGGAAACGGATGGACACAAATTCCCCCTTCAAAGGCCGGTCTACTACGTATCCACTATCCTCACTCCATGCAAATCACGGTACCCGCATTATCAAAAGATTGCATACGCGATATTCATGGCATCCCGAAAGCTACGACACTACTTTCAAGAGTGTTCCATAATAGTAGGCTCGGAAGTGCCACTAAACGATATTATCAACAACCGCGATGCAACGGGCCGGATTGCAAAATGGGCCATTGAGCTTCTCCCGTTCGATATAACCTATAAGCCACGGCGAGCTATTAAATCGCAAGTTTTGGCCGACTTCGTCGCAGAATGGACGGAGGCCGAGCTCCCTAAAGAGTATGGCACATATTCAAACTGGATTATGCATTTCGACGGCTCCAAAATGTTGGCCGGACTGGGGGATGGCATCGTCCTGACGTCCCCCACAGGAGACACAGTCCAATATGTGCTCCAGATCATGTACACGGATTCCAACAATGCAGCCGAATATGAGGCCCTCCTACATGGTCTCCGGATAGCAGTATCCATGGGTATCCAACGCCTAGAGGTACGCGGGGATTCAAACCTCGCGATATCCCAAATAAATGGAGACTTTGATGCCAAGGACCCAAAAATGGCAGCTTACTGCAACGCCGTCCTAAAAATGTCAGCTCGGTTCGAAGGGCTGGAGTTTCACCATATAGCCCGAGAAAACAATCAAGCAGCGGATGTCCTGGCACACATCAGAGTAAAACGCGATGCAGTCCCCCCCAACATCTTCTTGGAAAGATTGTTCAAGCCATCCGTAGCATGGGAGTGGGAACCCGCAAATACCAGCCCGGACCCAGCCGCACCACTCGACGCCGAACAATCTGTCACAATTGGAGGCTCTATCAATGAAATTACACCTTCAGCCCACGTAATAATGGCGGTCATCGCCCCGTGGACAGAACCATTCCTAGCCTACCTTACTAGGCAGGAACTCCCGGAGGACCAAAACGAGGCCCGCTGCATAGTGCGGCGATCTAAAGCCTATAGAGTCCATGAGGGAGAGCTTTATAAGAAAAGCACTACCGGAGTCCTTCAAAGGTGCATCTCCGAAGAGGAAGGGCGGAACCTTCTGGCTGAAATTCATGCCGGACTCGGTGGTCACCATGCCGCTGCTCGGTCCCTTGTTAGCCAGGCTTTCCGTACAGGCTTCTATTGGCCGACGGCCCGGGCAGACGCTCAGGACCTAGTCCAACGATGCACTGGTTGCCAACTTTTTGCCCACCAAAGCCATATGCCACCCACCGCACTCCAAACTATACCCATCACCTGGCCTTTTGCGGTCTGGGGGCTTGACATGGCCGGACCCCTTAAAGGTGGGACCGATAGGAAAAAAATACTTACTGGTCATGGTGGATAAATTCACCAAATGGATAGAAGCCAAGCCTGTTAAAACGGCCAAATCCGGACCTGTGATAGACTTCATAGCCGGGGTTGTACACCGTTATGGCGTCCCCCACAGCATCATAACCGATAATGTTACAAACTTTACCGCCAACGAGGTAAAACTCTGGTGCAAAACCATGGGCATCAAGCTCGATTATGCTTCCGTCTATCACCCACAAACCAACGGCCAGGTCGAACGTGCAATGGTCTTATCATGAGCGGTATTAAACCCAGACTGGTGCGGTCCCTCAAGGAATCTAACATGCACTGGGTAGAGGAGCTCGACTCCGTGCTATGGGGGCTGTGGACCACGCCAAATCGCACCACCAGATACACACCATTTTTTATGGTGTACGGCGCAGAGGCAGTTCTTCCCTGCGACATAATTCATGACTCACCGAGAGTGCGCATGTACGAAGAAAGAGAAGCCAAGATCGATCGGCAGGACAACTTGGACGCCCTGGAGGGGGAGTGTGACGTGGCAAAAGCCCGTTCCGCATTTTATCAACAGCAGGCCCGAAAATATCAAAGCAGAGAAGTACGGGCCAAAAATTACAATGTTGGCGAACTAGTTCTACGCCTGCCGGATAAGAAAAAGGACAAACTCAAGCCCAAGTGGGAAGGTCCATTCATAATCGACCAAGTCTTGACTGGCGGGGCATACCGCCTGCGAGATGCGTCGGATAACCGACTCAAGCCAAACCCGTGGAACGCCACCCGTCTCCAAAGATTCTATGCCTAGCGCCGGACTCTGTGTTCGTCTCCTTCCTCTGTCCATTTTTTGCATTTTTCTGTCGTACATTTCTCTCCTTCCCCTCTTTTCTTTTATAGCCCTTAAAGGCTCATCTAGTGACACGCCATTCGCGCTCATTAAACCTGGGGGCTTCTTTAACAGAAGCTTATTTATACGGGCTTCACGCCTAACACATGCATCAAACTTCCACATGTACCTTTTCCTTCACCATTATATGCATCGATATGACTTAAGTTTTGGCCAAGCTAGGTTGCCTGGCTCCTGTGCTTACCCCTACGTTCCGGATTGTTCGGCTAGGCGGTAAAGGGAGCACCTCTGCGATTGTTACTGCCGGGTCAGCCAGATGTGTACCTCAGACTGGGTGAAGCCGAAAGCTAGCGTTCTTAAGGGAATATTTGGTCGGTGAGATAAAAGATGATCTTTTTACTCATTTTATGCGCCCCCAGATGCTTTTTTCTGCGTCTTTTTACGCAGTCGGACATGCACTTTAGGGCATGCCTCCCAGTGAAAGGAACCCCTAAAGGAACTATTCTCTCTGGAAGATGTTTCTTACTAACCATGTAATATAACATAACTAGTTGAGCACTTGTCTGATAAAGCACTAATTACCCCTACGCCTGGTCTCCACGCATACCACGGTTCTTATATAACCGCTATGGTATTCGGACACACTCCGGACCGTCAGGTCTCGAGGTTGAAGCGAAAAGGTCGGCAACGACAAACGATCTACAATCCGGCTAGAAGGCATTACACATGTCAATTCAAAATTACATAGTCATTCTGACTGATTGTATTCCTCTTCTATACCATCTAACAGGCTGTCTAACTTACAGTCCTGCTGGGAATACTTCGCGGCCAACTCTACTTGGCCGTATACTAAGCTCACAGGGATCTCCTTCCCGTCAGGCCCCACTGGTCCGACCTCGGCCATGTGGTTTGGGTCAGACTTCGTAAAACGGGTCTTCACCATGGCCCAGGCTTCCCTAGCGCCTTGTCGGCAGGCCGATATCTTCCACACCCGGAAGCGCCGCCGAGCTCCCTTCAGCTTCTCCGCAAGCTCTCCAAGGCCCTCGGGCATGGAGTGGGCAGGCCATAAGGCTTGGGCAACGCCTCGCATCGCCTGCCGAATTCGCTCGTGCAGTTGCATGAGTTCGGGAAGAAGGTCACCCGTAGAACCGGGCATCTCCTCTGCAGGATGACCTGTGAGCATACCTACAGACATTACTCTGTTAGTCGACTTCCTCGCCGAACTCTTTTTTCAAAGTTCGTTCAAGCACTTACTAAATATGCCGCGTCGAAGCCGTTGATTCTCCTTCGTGGAGTCCGACAGCTGGCCACGAACATCTTTAAGTTCGACGTCCAGCCTGGTGTTGGCATCCTGAAGATCATTCTTCTCTCGCCTCACCTTTGTCAACGTACTCTCACCGGCCTTTAGCCGGCGTAAGAGTTGTTGCTTTTCCATATCGAGTCCGGTGCCATCTGCAACATGATTTGTCAGATTTGCACCCACACCGCACAATACTAATCTTTCGAAGTGTATCATACCTGAGGGGGTCTCTTTGGGCTCCCCTGCTGCGGCTAGTGCGGCCTCTAGTTGGGCCTTGCACTTTTCCAGCTCCTGGGACAGTACAATATTCTTCTCTGTAAGAACCTGCATATTAAATGATCCTTAAATCAGTTGCTCTAACTGTTTCAAGTCTCGAGGGCTACTGGTATATATATATTTGACCAAAATTTTCTTACCCGTATGTCTTTTACATACTGCTCCGTGGCTCTGGCTAAACCATTTCGAGCGGCACGGAGGTACGCATCTCCCGAATTAAAGGCATCTAAAGCCTCTTGGGAGAAACAAGCGTCGCGTAGAACTGTCCGGCGACGCCTGTGGTTCATGGTACTCTCCACTTCAGAATTTGTGGCAGACAGCCTGTCCGCATCCTCTGTCGGAGGAGCGTCCGGAGCGCGCCTTGTGCTTGCCTTGTGCTCGCCTCCACATCCTGGCTAGACGTTGGAGCCTGGCTGGTGGAGGCGCGATTGGCAACCTCTCCGGATGTAGTCCGGCGAGGTCTCTTCGTTCTGAAGATAGCACGAACGTTAATATGCCCTGACAGAATAACACCAGGGAAACAGAGGGTGCGCTATACCTTTGCGCCGGCATCTCAGTCCGGACTACATTCCTTTTTGCCCCATGGGGCCCTGCGGCCCCTCATTGGCTAGCCGCCGCAGGTTCAGCCTCCTGCCTCGGAAATCTCCCCTGCAAAACACGGTTGTCGTTAGAAACACCGGAATACGTGAGAGTGGAATCTCTCTCAAGGGAATGAGACTCCGGTTTCTGTCACCTGGGAGGCCGGGATTAACCCTGGGTAATCAGCCGTGATGGCTACCAAGGTATTGTCCTTGCTTAGCTGATGGAACACCCCGTCGATAAGCTCCACCGATATGTCCGGATCCTCTTCGGAGTCCGGATTGAGGGACCGTTCTGGGTCCTCGGGCTGTGGAGGGTGGCTGTTTATATCCTTTACCACCTGTCGCAGTTCCTGCATTGAAGTCGTTAGACTACATATCTAACCATGGGAGTATAAAACAAACGGGCAAGCGCAGTTGTTCACTTACCCAACTTGGAGGATCGTACATACTGAATCCGGCCTGCGGGTTGACGCGGAGGAATTCCTCCTTTTCTCCCTTGTACAAAGAGGATAAGATCTTTACTAAGCTGGCGGCTGAGGCCGGCCCCTTACGACCATAACGTGTGGCGTCATCCTCCCTGTTGAAATCCCACATGGGGTGGCCTCTATATTGAAGCGGCTGCACCCCCCGCATAATGCTTGCGGCCATGACTCCAATCATGGTTAGTCTGGAATGAGCCAACAGTCTTATCCGGCCCATCAGGTAAAGGACATCTCTGTCGCTTTCTCTCTGAGAGCTCCGCGGACGCCAGCTCAAGTGTTTCTTCAATGGAGCACTGTTGAACTCAGGGAGACCGACCCGAATAGGGTCCGGTAGCGGGATGTCATCTATATAAAACCATTCCGAAGGCCAGTCCTCGGACGCCTTCTTTGGGGTTCCGGATAGGTATCCAGTCCCGGCGATGCGCCATACTTCGGCTCCGCCCACTTGGTATATAGACCCCTCTTTGGAACGGGGCCCCAGGCAGAATAACCTCTTCCACAATGCGAAATGAGCCTCAACGCCTAAAAATAGCTTGCAAAGGGCGACGAAACCCGCAATATGCAATACGGAGGCGGGCATGAGATTGTGCAGCTGGAGGCCGTAGAACTCCAGAAGCCCGCGGAGAAATGGGTGAATTGGAAATCCCAGTCCCCTTATTAGATAGGGTACGAGGCACACCCGCTCTCCTTTAGAAGGATTGGGGGTGCTCTCCGCTTGTTTTCCGCCATTGTAGGTGGCGACCGGCTCGGACCGGGACCATGCATGCCTGAGGGAGAAATCCCTTGGCCTGAAGTGACGCTAACTCGCTATGCGGGATGGTGCAACTCTCCCAGTCCCCGGGTTTGGGACCGGAGGGGCGAGGGGAGGAGCTGCAATGGCTGGTCATGTTGGAATGAACCTTTCCTGGAGGCGCTCTGATGATAACTCGTGGAAAGGAGAAGATGTGGTTTGGACCTAAATCCCCATCCTGTTAAATAGGCAGCTCGTTTATACGGCTAGGGGTGTGGATGTAAAAACACCCCGGCTTTTCGCATTCGTTTGAAACATGGAAGACGGCCATTATTGGGCGTGGAAGCCGAGGAGCACTACATTACAAAAATCGGACATTATTCCTACAGGTACACAAGATTTGGAGAAGAACCCGCCTTGCAATGCCGAACAATCTGCGCGCCGGACTCGTCGTCATTGAAGCCTGGTTGGGGGCTATAGAGGGAGTCCTGGATTAGGGGGTGTTCGGGTAGCCGGACTATACCTTCAGCCGGACTCCTGGACTATGAAGATACAAGATTGAAGACTTCATCCCATGTCCGGATGGGACTTTCCTTGGCGTGGAAGGCAAGCTTGGCGATGCGGATATTCAAGATCTCCTACCATTGTAACCGACTTTGTGTAACCCTAACCCTATCCAGTGTCTATATAAACTGGAGGGTTGTAGTCCATAGGCAATCAACTCCATACACAACAATCATACCATAGGCTAGCTTCTAGGGTTTAGCCTCCTTGATCTCGTGGTAGATCTACTCTTGTACTACCCATATCATCAATATTAATCAAGCAGGAGTAGGGTATTACCTCCATCGAGAGGGCCCGAACCTTGGTAAAAACACCGTGTCCCTTGTCTCCTGTTACCATCCGGCCTAGATGCACAGTTTGGGACCCCCTACCCGAGATCCGCCGGTTTTGACACCGACAAGGGGGCTGCCACAGTGGCACACAGGAGGTGGAAAGGCCTACAGTGCGCGAGCTTATCGCACGACATTACGGGACAAATCACATTAAATGCGCTACGTAGGTGTACATTAGCTTTATCGGGGACAGGAACGAAGCCCGTCCCGTCCGTCGCCGCTTTGCCTCGCTTCGACACGCGCCCAGACCAGCGATGCATGCAGCGCCATGTAGGCAGGCAGGTAGCTGAGGTGGCGCGGTGGTAGGGCCTTCGTGAATATCTGCATGCCGCCACGCAGGTGCTTGCTGATTTGGCCTGGAAGCTGCATGTTGCCACGTAGGTGCCTTCCCAGCTGGCTGGGCTGGCAGCTGCATGCGAATGGCGGCGGGGTCTTGGCTGATGCGGGCCTGGCAGTGGCCCTGCTGACGCCCTCGGCAAGGGTCTTGTCGTGGCGTTGCTGTCATCCCCGGCAAGGGTCTTGCCGGGGGTCTTGTGGATTCCCCCGGCTAGGATCCTGCCAAGGGTCGCCGTCTTCTGGTCCTCGTCTGATCTTGTGTTTATCCTCTTGACGAAGATTTCCATGCCACCACAGAGGCGCCTCCCAAGCCTTGGTTC